>NC_089512.1:64903028-65203028 GCF_036850995.1 Saccopteryx leptura
AAATTCGCCAAAACACCGAGTATAACTCGGGTGGTGTGTCACTTTGAGAAAAAACCCATAATTTTGCGATATTTATAGTTTAAATAACAAAAATGTATAGTTGTAATATATAACTGTATTTAATAAACCAAAAACTAATTATTTAACTTACCTGCTTAGTGACTTCTTTGTTCATCAGTCAGTCGGTTTCTTTTGTTGGTCTTGATATTATTTAACTTGTGTGGGGTGCCATGAACTAAGATAAGTGAGAGGGAGGGGGAATTCTTTAACTAACCTACCTATTAGTGACTTTTTTGTTGCTGAATTTCATTGGCTAAATCTTCAATTAAAGTTTGGTATGTTGTATATTTCAAGCCCAAGCAAGCGCTACTAACTTCATCTGTCAATCTGTTTCTTTTGTTGGTTTTGATATTATTTAACGCTGAGAATAAGGTCTCACAAAAGTATGTAGAAGGAAAAATTGTGAGTAAAGCCATTGCTGTATTTTTCAGGGTGCTAAAAGTGTCTGGTAATCGGTTCCAGGTACTCCAAATTTCCTGTTCGTAGTGGCACTCCTCTCGATTCTCCAAGCGGCACCTTTCCAGATTCTCAAGCTTTGACCTCAAGTCAACAAACACCTGAGCCCAGATGCTGTCTTGAAATTCTGCAAGTTGCATCTTCTGTAAATTAAGATGGCTGCTGCTATTTCTAATGGCGGGAAATGGCACCCATAGCATAGGCCCTCGTCTCTCCCAGCTTCCCTCTCACTTATCTCAGTAGTGATGCTCAATTAGAAATCCATGACACCCCAGAACAGTAGATTGGATGATGGGTGCTGTGGTTATGTGGTTGCTGGTAATGGCGATCACAGGGCCCCCAGAGATGCGTCCCCCACGGCATTCCGCTGCTCCCTGCTCCACTGGCCAGAAGTGAGGTCAAAGATCCCCTAACGGCCTAACCGGAAGTCCCAGAACTAGACGCTCTGTGCCAGAGTTCTGTTGTTTTGGCCTACAGACCTCCAGTACAGTGTCTACACTACAGCAGATGTTTTATCCTCGGCTACTGCACCTGGCCATGCAGGAGCCGAGAATGAAACGTCCTTCTCGGCATGTGGCCCCATACTTCTCTGGTATGTGGCTGCATGTCATCGAAAACGGCTATGTGTGTCAGTGCTGACACACGTGTCATAGGTTTGCCATCATGGATCTAGAAGTAACAGTAAGATTGGACTGAGGAGGAGAGAGGATGTGTACTCAGGGAGTTGTTGGAAACAAGATTGACTGAAATGAATCTCAATTTCACACCCAGCTTCACTCAGTGCAATCAACCCAACCTCTGTTTACAAGGAGGAATTTGAAGCAAAGGCCACAAAACCAATACATCACACTTGCCTGGTGACTCCAACCACTTCTGATGGTGTGAACAACAACTGTCAGGATTTTTTAACTCTAAGAACTTGGAGAAACCAATATCTATCAATGACATCCTGTAATTAAAATGGTCAGCCACTCTCCATTGAATATCTCAAGCTCTGGGAGAGCTTGAGGGGGTGAAGGGGGTGTGGCACGTGCATATTTGCATAATACACTTTACAAAGTCTGACTGTTCTGCACTTAGCCCTGCATTACCGGTGTCTCTCTGAAACCACACCGCTTTGTCCTTTGTCATAGGTACCAGTGATAATATTAAATAAGGTGGTTAGGACCCTAACTTCCAAATAAAAAGCATTTGGGAACCAGATTAGGCTATGAAGAAAGCAAATTGCCAGTAAAACCAAGGAACTCCTCTTCCCTGTAACTTCTTCGGTTTGGTACTGAAAAGTGCGTGCCTAAATGTCACCTTTATCGTCCTCAACTGACCTGTCTGTGAAGCACAGAGAAACTAACCTTTGCTCTAAGTGAAGTAAGCAGTGTAGGGCTTCTGAGATAGTTTCTGAATATAAGGGACAATTCTAGGGTGACCATAGTATAAGTGATCATTCTGTTTTCACCTTCCCTCCATCGGCATCACGATCTGGTCATCTCCTGGTAAGAACCTATAGATAGGTCAGCTTGGGGAGCGGCTAGGGATTCGGAGCACTTCCCGGAAATTTGGGTAGACGTTGCTCACTTCTCTGGGATGGCTCATGCTCTCCACGTCCCATGGCACTCTGTCCACCTCTGCCCACTTTGCCTCAGGCCCACTCCCTGTCCTGCCCATGCTCTGGCTCCTCCCTGACTTTCACTCGGGTCACATCTCTGTTGCATCTGTCCTCACTCCCTTCATGGCTCCAGCTCCTGCCAGCAGACCTGCCAGGGTCTCAACTTCTGCTAAGTGACGCTAGGCCTGCACTCCACGGTACCTCTCCTTCTGCTGTTCCTCCAGCCTCTGAGTGGGGGAGCCTCACGGAGCCCTGTTTACCTTCTCAGCCTTTTCCACCTCCTGTCATTCAGATCTTAACAGTAAACTGCCTGTGTTTAAGATAGCAACAGTGGAACCCTGACTGACACTGCTCCCTAAGAAGGTTCTAGTGCTGGCATCCTGGTTGTGTCAGCAATGTGAATTTGCACTTCAATCCTAAGGTTAAGAAATGTCATCTGTATTTATGTTTTCTAATCAACTTAAAACTGGCTCAATCCCCCACCTACCTGCCTGGCTGGAGTCTCCTATCAGGCATCACTGGGACTTAACGCCATTCTGTGTATAAGAACCTCAGGTTCACCCTGATTTTAGGAAACAGGTAGAAATCTGGTTCTAGGTCCAGAGTTCTCTAATGTTACCATCAGTGCTTCTGCTTCATGATCCTGCTGTCAAGTTCAAGTTCTCCATCACTTACCAGACATTGCTCTTCTGAGTGGACCACAGAATTCCCTTCCCAATGGTCTTCTCTGCCCACTAGCCTTGGCTTCAAGGTGCCTTGGACAATACATTCAGACCCTTGTGTTTACTGTCCAGCCCTCCTGGCAGCCCTTTCAGTGTGGCAGTCCCTTCCCAGTGTTGGTGGACATTGCCACCCTGCATCCCATCAGTCTCAGTCACCCGAGGCAGCCGCACCTCCTCCTGCTAAACCCAAGTCTCTGGCGACACACTGTCCAGCCTCATACCCGCAGAGATCTAGAGCACAGGCCTTAAGCTGGAGGCTGCGGGCTAGGCAGTGCCCACAGATACGTTCTGTTTGGTGTTCAGAGTGATTTAAATTTTTTTTAATTTGTAACATTTTCTTTCTTTATTTTTTATTTTGACAGAGACAGGAGGGAGAGAGAGAGAAAGAGGAGGGAGAAGTGGGAAGCATCTGCTCATAGTAGTTGCATCCCTGTGTGTGCCTTGACCAGGCAAGCCCAGGAATTCAAACCGGCGACCTCAGTGTACATTTTCATATTGATAAATTTTACATAAGTCTGAACTTTCCTCCTCTCTTGAAAAATTATAAAAATTCAGCCCAAGTATTCCTGTATATACTGATGCCAAGAATCACGCGGCCAGGCACAGGGTGGCCCTTCAGAAGGGGTCTCTCTCCGGGCTCACTTCTTCCACAGAACAGGACCTGCCTGCCCAGGCACAGATGTGCCAGCTTCTGGTTAGTGCTTCAGAAGAAAAGCCTGTACCATTGCTCCCTGGCATGGGGCTCCAGAATCCCTCCTCTTGGACGGTCCTTGGAAGAGGAAGAACAAGCACTTCTCATTGTGTGTGTGAATACATGTGCATGTGTGTGTAACTCTGTATTACTAGTTACATTTTTAAAAATCAAGATATAATAACTTGTCAAACTTGTTAGCCTTCTATAAAAGTAACAGAAAATCCAATCTGTACTAATAGGAAGAAAATGGGCATCTTTATAGGTGTTTCCTGAGACCGTAGAGGTGAGATCAGGAAGGCACCAGAACTGGCCTTCAGAACATCTATCTCTTCACCCTTCATCTCTGCTCCTGCAGTTCTGCTTCTCTCTTTCCCTTGCTCCCCAGACCCTCTTCTGCTTCCAGGTGACGGGCTCTTCTCACCCCCCTCCCCAGGAGTGCTTACTGAAGACACTCTCTCATTGTCTCATTGGCTTCCTCTTCATAATCCCAGGGAAGGGACTTGGATGGACTCAAGGTGAATCAAGAGCCCATGCAAACCAATCACCTACAGGCATGGGGAAAGCCACATGTTATGGCTTGTGACATAGTGGCCCTGAATGAAGGGGATGTGTACTTTAAGGGAGATTACTGTGAACAGGGCAGATACCAAGAAGGTGTCCACTAAGGTGACACTGAAGCAAATAGAGGATAAAGTCATGGTCCCACCCTCTACCCACCTTGCCCTCACATCAGATATGCCAATAGTGAGGAACCCTAGTTGTCAGAACCTCCATGGCCTAAGAATCTGGCACAGAAAATAGCACCATTGAGCAAGCTATGAAAAAATTCACTGAAGTTCTGTCTGTCTGTGAGGTAAGCGATGCCACCCCCACTGATGTTCATCGTTTACTCAGAGTCAGGCTGGACTCTTTGGCTCAGAGCTTTCAGTTTAAAACTAGTAAGCTTGGATATACAATCAGCCCATGGTTGTCAGGTGATCTATGTTGATGCTGGCTTCTCTCTGGAAAACACTTCTTTCCAAGTTATTGTCAGTTAACAGACCCTATGCAGCCCTAACTACCCCTTGGAGAACATTTGGGGCTCTGGATTTGCAGTTAGCACCTTTCTCTGCTTAATTATAGCATTATGGATGTCTCTACAGCCTCCGTTTACTCTGCCTGCTGAGATGCTTGCTAAAATCCAGGCACCACGTGCCTGACTCCAGGGAGTGTTAGGGATGAAAACTTTCATCAAGCAGAGAATAAGCTGTCTACACCCAGAGAAAAGTGCTGGGAGGAGAGGAACAAGCATTAGGGGGATAACTAGCTCTTGGATCCCTGCCTCTCCAGTCTTTACCGAGAACTTTTCTTTTATTCTTAGAATAAGAATAGTAGCTGACATTATTGAGCTCTTTTCATGTAACTGTCATTTTATTTGGTGGCCAGCTTCCAAGATGGTCTCTGATGGTCCTTGCTTTCTGTTACCCATGCTCTTGGGTAGTCCCTTCACTGAGTGAACCAGAGCTGATTCATGTGACCAGTAGAAGAGTAGAGAAGGGACAGTGCGTGATGTCTGAGGTTAGGCCGTAGCAGTCATTGTGGTGTTTGCCTCGGGCTCTAAGCTTGCCCTGGAGGAAGCCAGCTGCCATGCTGTGAGGGCACTCAAGCAGTCTTCTGGAAAGGCCCATGTGCAGAGGCCTTCTGCCAGCAGTCAGCACCATCTTTCCAGCCATGTGTGCGCACCTAGAAATGAACATGCTGGTCCTGGTCAAGCTTTCAAAAGATTTTAGCTCTCTACAGAGACCCTAGACATAATGGAGCAGAGTTAAGCTGGCCTCATTGAGCTCCATCTAAATTATCTATGCAAACAGTGAGATACAATAAGCGATTGTTGTCATTTTTAGTCATTAAGTTAGAGTGGTTTGCTACATAGTTATAGACCACTAACATGCTCTATCTACAGTATCATTCCATTTAATCGTCACAACAGCCTATCAGCTATATGCTACTGTCAAACATGTCACAAGTGAGGAAACTGAGGAATGCAGAGCGTTCTCCCTTGCCTAGTCACATAGCTAAATACCAATTCAGCTGGAGTTCCTCGGTGCTCACCCTTCCAGTCCTTGCCCTGTCCTCCTGCAAGTGCCTGCAGCTCTGCACCTGGAAGTCTTCTCTCCACACAGGACAGGCCAGAGCTGCCAGGAGTTAGTGCTTCCAGGAATAGCCTTCAGATAAGAAAGGATATGATTTAGAGGATCCATCACCCCAGCTTCCTTGCCTTTAGGGTAGGATCACTCTGAGTCATGTTTTACATTGTCGCCCAAACTCCCCAATAGGACAGAGCCTCAGCTGCCCACGCTGGGAATCTGATCAATAGCACACCCTTCATCAGCCACATTTCTTTCCTGTCTCACTCCCCACTCCCCAACAGTACTCTTGGAATCACCTCCCAAATGCACTATTGGTACTCAAGTCCTGACTCAGGGTCAGTGTCTGGAGGACCCGACCTCGGACAGCGAGGAGGAGCAGTGCTAGCTCACACCGCTGAGCCTCACACAAGTTAAAGTCTTCAGTGTGAGATTCTAATTTTCAAATGCAAATAAACCCAATACCTAATAAGATTTTGGAATTAGCCACATTTTTTAAAATTTCTCTATTTATGTAAATCATTGAGCATGCACTAAGTAAATATGAGGCAGGGCGATATTAATCAATGTTGGCTTGTATTTTCTTCCCTAGTATCAGATAGGCATATTCTTGAACTCTGGCTTCCTGTTTTCAGGACAAAAGGGGTGTAGTCAGCTCAGAGGGCAGAGCTGGTTCCAGAGTTTCAGTCAGAGATCCCTCCGGTCAAGAGTTGTGAGCTGGAGCAGCCCAAAGCCTTCCAGCACAGCAATAAGCAGTCGCACAGTCAGCTGCAACAGAGCTGCCCAGGCTCATTTCTCTCTTTTTCATTTGCTTCTTGCTTGAAAGTTATCAGTGCCTTTGACAGCTTCCACAGGAATGACCAGGAAGCCAGGGGCTCTGAAAAAATCCAACTTTTCTCTGGAGAAAGCCGCAAGCTTTTCCTCCTCCTCTCCCAGTGCTCTCAGCCCTGTGCCCCTGTCCCCTCTCCACTCACTCCCCCAGCAGGGCTCAGGCCTCACCTCCCTAACTCAGGGGCAGTCTTGCTTCTCACAGACATCGCACTGTCCGCTGGCACCTCTTCTGCTGGGAGGCTCAGAGGAATGCAGGTTTCCTGTCCCACTCTTGTCTCCCAATACCACTTTCTACCCAGGAACGCCTCGACCTTTTTCTTAAAAGTGGAAAGAAGTAAGTAGGAAGGATAGTAACTGTGGAAGAGGTGTTTATCCGATGGATCCCTCGTCTAAGTTAGCATTTCCAGTGCTATCTTCCACAGGCCTCCAGTGTCTGCAGCGATGGTAAACAAGAAGTCAGCCGTGTATTTCTCCCCAAAAAAATGGGTTTATTCAGGAACAAGGAACTGTTATTGGGCACATGCAACAATGGCCAACCACTGGCAAGTCCACTGAAACAAAGGAGGGAAGCTCTTCTATCCATGGGAAAAGGAAGTTGTGAAGGGCTAGTTCAGGTTTTCCTCTTGTGCCTTATGGTTTCAGGGGTGTGAGAGCTCCCCCTTCTGGACTTCCTACTTTACTTTAAATGGATTTTCTGCTTACTAGGTATTGTGGTTTGTTTGTTTATAGTTATCTACTACACACTGGCCATGTAGCTGTGAACAAAAATTCACATTTTACCTTCTCTTCAGCACGAGAGAGAAGCATTGATCAAGTAACCTCTCAAATAAGTGTTTAATTACTGCCTGACCAGGCCTGTGGTGCAGTGGATAGAGCATCAACCTGGGACACTGAGGGTCCAGGTGCAAAACCCTGAGGTTGCTGGTTTGAACACAGGCTCACTAGCTTGAGTGTGGAGTCTCCAGCTTGAGTGTGGGATCATCGACATGACCCCTGATCACTGGCTTGAAACCAAGGGTCCCTGGCTTGAGCCCAAAGGTCACTGGCTTTGAAGCCCAAGCTCACTGGCTTGAGCCCAAAAGTCACTGGCTTTGAAGCCTAAGGTCACTGGCTTGAAGCCCAAAGTCACTGGCTTGAGCCCAAGGTCACTGGCTTGAGCATAGGGTCATTGACTTGGCTGGAGCTCATGTCGGGAGCCGATCAACAACTGCTGGCTGACAAGGTCACAGCAGGAGAAGACCCACAACTGCTGGCTGACAAGGTCACAGCAGAAGAAGATCAAAAACTGCTGATTGACAAAGTCATAGCAGAGAAGACCAATGGCTGCGGGGTGACAAAGTTACCGCAAAGGAAAGGCACAACGATACTTCCCCCTTTTGACTTTTTGAATTAATCTGGCCTTATATCCCCCCTTTTCTGGGTGTGTGCTATTATTTGTGGCACAGGGATAATAGTACCGTACTTTCCCTGTAGATTTGTAGTAATTTCTTTGGAAATGAGACAGAGGGTGTGAGTTCCACAGAAAAGCCTGTAAGCCCCTTGAACTGGGCTCATAGACATAAGAGGCTGGCTATGATATCCCTCATAAAGGGTTAAGTTTGTAGGAGAATTCCTTCTTAATCATGTTAGAAAGAATAGATTGTGACTTGTGACTAGGTAGGAGGCAGTGGCTGTGTACAGAGCACCTCTCGGCCTTCACTTAATTCAACATTTTTCCTCCTAGCCTTTTCATGTAATAGAGTAAAGAAACATTCCTTTCTTCTTGCTTATTTGATCTGCAGATAGTGATACACTCTGAGAAGAATAGAGGTAGAACTTAACTAGTGTTTAAATATAATAAATAAGTAATATTTGACTAGACAATAGTATCTTAGGTAAGGTATAATAGAATGGCCCATTGTGTGGCCTAGGATGAAAGCGCAGTCAGCAAGAAAAGAGTGTTTTACTAAGAGAATTGTCTTTTGACTAAAGGCAATTGCTAGGCTTTCTCAATGAGATGTTCTCATAAGATTTACATACATTCCAAAATTCTTTAATAATGAGAGAAATGTAGGAAAATCCATAGAAGTAATAACAATTAATGTCTTATGTTGCTACTAGGCTATCTTGCAAGTGCACTCTGTATATCTTTGGGTGAAAGCTATTCTTAATGTTCTGTCAATTTCTTTATAGGCAAGCCTTTTAGAATCTTGTGAGAAAAAGTAGGACACTGCTTAAACTCAAAGCCATTTATCTGAGCAAACGGTTGTCCATTGTCAGTCCTTAATAATCTCGTCTGCTAATCTCTCTCTGCCCCTTAACTCACAACAGCAGTAAAGTTAGTTAACTTTTAGTACTAATACCTTAAAAGCTTTTACCGATGTTGTTATCACTATTCAAGTTATTTTGTATTTTGAATGATTTGCTACCTGGTTTGTAATTTATAGATATAAATTAACTGTTATCCAGAAACATGTAAACATAGTGAAACAGAAGCAATGATTAACACCATGTAATTGTAACTCAGTGTGTGTGCATAAAAAGGGAGCTATACTAGCATTGAGCAGAGATGCCTGGCAGTAAATGCTAACCGGAGAATAAAGAGAACGAAAAGAATCCGGCTCTCTCACTCCATTTTCGCCGACGCTGTCTCCTCCTGTGGGACCCCTGGATCCCCCCCGGGGCTGGATCCCGGCAAGCTCACCCCTCCTACTCCCAGTCAAGGCACATATGAGAAGCAATCAATGAACCACTAAAGTGCTGCAACTACAAGTTGATGTTTCTCATCTATCCCACTTCCTGTCTGTCTCTGTATCTGTCTATCTCACTCTCTCTCTCACTCACTTAAAATAAATAAATAAATAAATCATGTTTAATTACAACTTTGGGTAAGACTACATCAGTAAGATTAGAGTTGCAGGATTTTTCCTTTTAAAATATCACAAGGGTTTGAGCACGTTAGCAGTTATTCTCCTCTCTCATCGATGAAATCCAGAAGTGACTGGTATGATCTCTCTATAGTTATCAGGGACTCAAACTTCTTCTGTCCTGGTCCACAATCCTTAGCATATCATCTCATGGCCCAAGATAGCTGCAAGAGCTCCAGCCTTCAGGTTCACATTCCAAAAAGGATGAAAATCAAAAGATCATATCTTTTTGAAGAGCTTTCCTGGACATACCAATCAACGAAATTCTGTGATATCTCCTCCACCGGAACCCAGTCACATGGCCATACCTAGCTATAGGAAAGGCTGAAGAATACAAACTTTTAGTTGGACTCATTGTCACCCCAAAATAAAAGTATGGTTCTGGGATCAAGAAAAAAAGGGCAGGATGGATATTGCATAGGCATTCAGCTACCTCTGCCACAAGGGACTAGGAAGCAAAGGAACATCATTGTATCAGAAAGTGATGCTAATGCTGAGAGCTGCAGGATTAGAAGGGGTTACCAGGTGAAAGGGGAGGGAACATGGTCTTGCCCATAAACCAAGCAAAAGCTTTCGAATCTGGACGATGGATGGAAAGGCCAAGTGCTAGAGGCTAGAGAAGTAGACAGAAATCTAACAACATAGGGCCTAGTTAAGATCGGGGGCTTTATTTCAGGGCAGTTGGAGTTGCTAAAGGGTTTCCAGCAGGGAGCAGAACGGCCTGGTCATCTGTGTGTATTTCGAGCACCTAAAATGTGCATGGTGCCAGGCACTGGTGATACAGAGGTGTGACATCACTGTCCTGGTGGAGCCCGGTTTTTAAAAAAGTGGCTACATCCTGCATTAGAAATCACAGACCCACGTGCCCAGCTGTGCACAGTAAAGTGTGCATGTCAAGAAAGGGTTAACAGCTAACACAACTCTTAAGGATGACTGCAGTTTCAGCAAAATGAAGGGGTGGCCAAGGACATTCCAAGTGGAGTTGGAAGGGTCCAGTGTGGAGGATCTGCCAACACTGGGTTACTCCTGGAAGCAAACCAGGAAATGAGACGTAAGTTCAGACAAAGGTTAGATCACTGTGCATCCTGCCAAGGAGCTGAATGTTGGGGAATGATGACAGGGCATTCAGTCAGAAAATGACAGGTAGAAAGCTGAAGTTGAGAGCATCAGCTTTAGTAGCAGCATGAAGAAAAGCAGGAGCCCAAAATGACATAATAACTAGAAGAGGAGGTTCCTTTTCATGCACTGAGCTTCTGCCTGTTGGGATCCTGACCAGTGTTAGCATGGCAAGCAGGAAACTGCTCTACCCCTCCTCTTTGAGAAGTACAGAAGTTCAGGTCTACAATCCCTTGTTGGAAAGCTTGAAATCCAGAAAGTTCTAAAAGTTAAACTTACTTTTTTTGTAACTAATTTGACAGCCAGACTTGAACCTCGCTTAAACTCATTGAGCTACAAAATCCTGACCTCATCTGGCATGAGGCAATTAATAGTCTATTTAACTTACTTAGGGTGACTATATATTTGGTTGTACGGAAATATCTATTAATGGGTTTGATGACAGGTGTTAAATAGTAGGTGGTACATATATAATATCATCTTTCTAATATCCCCCAAACTCTAAATTTCATAACATGTCTGGCCCAAGAGTTTTAGATAAGGGATTGTAGTCTCTGAATATAAGAAGAAGGTCTGAACACTGCAGAGAGTGTGACATAAGTAAGGAATTGCGCTTGAATGTTGTTTTAGCAAATAAAAGTAAAATCTACTGAATGCAGCAGGCGGTAAACTGAGGGAGCCCATAGTTCAACAAGTCATAGAAATTATGAAATACATAGGCTCAAAGAGAGTTTTTATATCTGTGCAGATGTTGAATCCATAGGATTAATGAGGAAGACCTGGAGCTCCCCAGGACATATTTGTTAATTATATGAAGTTAATGTCATAGAGAACAACTAGCGTCTGGTCCCACAAGACCAGTGGTGTTATTGCTATTAATAATAATAATTACATATATATAGCACTTTAGAATGTATCAAATACTATTGCAAATACTTTCTCCTTTAATTCTTTTAGCAACCACAATGGATGGATATATTGACATTTCCAATCTATTGCCAAAAACCCCAGGCTAAGAGGAGGTAGCTGATTAATTCAAGGTCATTCAGGCAACATTTATACACAGGGCCCAGTCTAGGTCCTTTTTGGTTCTGATATTTGTGGCCTTATTCTCAAGAAGCAGTAACATTCTTTTTTTTTTTTTTTTTTTTTTTTTTTTTTACAGAGACAGAGAGAGAGTCAGAGAGAGGGATACAGGGACAAACAGACAGGAACGGAGAGATGAGAAGCATCAATCATTAGTTTTTCGTTGCGCATTGAGACACCTTAGTTGTTCATTGATTGCTTTCTCATATGTGCCTTGACCGTGGGCCTTCAGCAGACCAAGTAACCCCTTGCTTGAGCCAGCGACCTTGGGTCCAAGCTGGTGAGCTTTTGCTTAAACCAGATGAGCCCACGCTCAAGCTGGCGACTTCGGGGTCTTGAACCTGGGTCCTCGGCATCCCAGTCCGACGCTCTATCCACGGCACCACCACCTGGTCAGGCTAGCAGTAACATTCTTGGCTGAAGGATGACAAACATTTTTTTACATCAGCTGCCAAGATGCAGCAGTTTCATCTCACAAAGCGACTCCCAGGCATTGGTGTGGTTGAATGCTGTGCCCAGTTGTGGGTTTTGATGGAGTTTCCAACCTTTGTAAGGATTTTGGTAATCTATGAGTCATGACTACCAAGGTCTGAGATGGAAGCATGGCAGGTGAGTGGATTACAATCCAGTCTAAAGGCTGGCTTTTCCTTTCTCCATTTAGTCATGGAAAAATACAGATTCAGTGCCTCCTGGGTGCCAAACACTGTAGGGTACTGAGGCTACTCCACAAAGGATCAGAGGCTGTTCTCAGGAAACCTAGAACTGTCTTCACGGACCCCAGTGTGTACTGAGAGTGACATGTGATGTGAAAACGGTATAGACCCACAGCCCAAAGAGTGATTTGGAAAAGCAAATGAAAAATCAGACTGCCCACACAGCCTTTAGAAGGGAGTGTGATTTGCAGCCTGTGTCCAACACCCCCATCCTGGCTGACACTGGGGCAGGTGCCTAGCATATCTAAGTTCCCATGTCTCTATCTGTTCCAAAAGGAAAAGAAGAAAATCATAATAACTGTTACTACAGAAGGTTGGTGTGATACTTAAAGGAACCGATAGCAATAACAGCTACTATTTGTGGAAGATTTTTACGTGCTAGCATGTTTTAAACCCGTTTTATGACTTCACTCACTGCCTCTTCACCATGACCCGGTAAGACAGCGCACACAGACCCATGCCTGGCATGCACGGAGTGGGCAAAGCACCCTGGGAACAGGCCTGGTTCTCACTGCTGCCACACTAGCTGTCTCCCAGCACTGTCCCCGGACTAGTGTCTTGTACTTTGCCCTAATCTGTACCACCAGCTCTTTGTGGTTTCGAACAAGTCATTTTAGTTCCTCAAGGATGCAATTTCCTCTAAAAAGAGAAGCTTAGATTAGATGAGACATGAAAAACCTGGGACTTTTTTAAAAACACAGATTGGCTTCATTTACGAAAGATTCTGATCTGTTAGGTCTGGAGCCAGACCTGGAATTCTGTAACGTGTTTAACTTAATAACAAAAATATCCAGATAGACTCACAAGTAAGAAGGGCAAGGCCCTGCCTCTTTTCAAATGCACATCACCTGGTTTCAACAGCCATTGACGTGTCCATACCCCTTTCCTTTACCCCAGGTGAGGTGTTCCCATTGGCCCCTCCAGGTCCTACGAGAAGGGCGAGCTCAGCAGTTGCCCTTACCAGACTCCCACGCCCCTGGCCCCGGCAGCCGCCAGAGGGCTCTGCAAAGTCGGAGGAGGGTGAAGTTCCTGGCTGCCTCCCTCCTGGCAGCTCGGCAGTGGCTGTGTTCCTCCACTCCAGCCACAGCTCACGGCCATGGCCTTCTCCAACACCACACCTCTGTCCATGGGCCCTGACCACTTCCTCCCCTTGCCACTCTGCCTGGGATGGTGCTTTCCCACTGCTGCTTGCTTCATCGCTCATGAGCTCCCCTAGACCTGGCCTGCTTCCTTATTAACAGGAAGTGCTGCCCCATTACCTTCTCTGCACATGCCACTATTCCCTGTGAGGGTCCTGCCTGGAATATACCAGCCCCGCTTTTGGTTATGTTTGGATATTCTAAAGGAAATCACTGTGCACCTCAAACACCACGGTCACACTCAGCCAAGCAGTCATTTCCTAATCTTGGCTACTAGCAGGCATCTGTAGATAGACGTAAATGCCCCTTCGGTGTCTCTATCAGTTAGGTTTGGGGTCACTAAAGTAGACCAACTTTGAGGGTCTTTCCAACTCAAATAACCCACCTCTTAAATATGCAAATAATATCCCAATTTATACATTTGAATCAGTCTCTACTTGGTGGCAGGAAAACTCTCCTGGACTGTGAACCTGTCATTTATAACCTGGTCCTGTGGGTGAGGGACACTGCCCTGGACATTTAGGAAGTGGCTTGCACACCGAGGTAGGGCTGACCCAATAGGTGGAACAATCAGGTGGCTGTGGAACCAAACACTGTGCTGCCTCCGTCTTCTTTTCTCAGCAAACAGGACTCTGCCCCAGCCCTCCAGTGACTCCTTCAGTCTCTCTGCATACTCACCCCCCGCATCTCCTTCAGTCTCTCTGCATACTCACCCCCCCTCCGACTCCTTCAGTCTCTCTGCATACTCACCCCCCCCCGTCTCCTAAAGTCTCTCTGCATACTCACCCCCCCGCGTCTCCTTCAGTCTCTCTGCATACTCACCCCCCCCCGTCTCCTTCAGTCTCTCTGCATACTCACCCCCCCCCCCGTCTCCTTCAGTCTCTCTGCATACTCACCCCCCGCGTCTCCTTCAGTCTCTCTGCATACTCACCCCCGCATCTCCTTCAGTCTCTCTGCATACTCACCCCCGCATCTCCTTCAGTCTCTCTGCATACTCACCCCCGCATCTCCTTCAGTCTCTCTGCATACTCACCCCCGCGTCTCCTTCAGTCTCTCTGCATACTCACCCCCCGCGTCTCCTTCAGTCTCTCTGCATACTCACCCCCGCATCTCCTTCAGTCTCTCTGCATACTCACCCCCCGCGTCTCCTTCAGTCTCTCTGCATACTCACCCCCGCGACTCCTTCAGTCTCTCTGCATACTCACCCCCCCCGTCTCCTTCAGTCTCTCTGCACACTCACCCCCCCGCGTCTCCTTCAGTCTCTCTGCATAATCACCCCCGCATCTCCTTCAGTCTCTCTGCATACTCACCCCCCCCCGTCTCCTTCAGTCTCTCTGCATACTCACCCCCCGCGTCTCCTTCACTCTCTCTGCATACGCACCCCCCCCCCCCGTCTCCTTCAGTCTCTCTGCATACTCACACCCCCCGTCTCCTTCAGTCTCTCTGCATACTCACCCCCGCGACTCCTTCAGTCTCTCTGCATACTCACCCCCCCCGTCTTCTTCAGTCTCTCTGCATACTCACTCCCCCCCGTCTCCTTCAGTCTCTCTGCATACTCACCCCCCCCGTCTCCTTCAGTCTCTCTGCATACTCACCCCCCCCGTCTCCTTCAGTCTCTCTGCATACTCACCCCCGCATCTCCTACAGTCTCTCTGCATACTCACCCCCCCCCGTCTCCTTCAGTCTCTCTGCACACTCACCCCCCTCCGTCTCCTTCAGTCTCTCTGCATACTCACCCCCCCGTCTCCTTCAGTCTCTCTGCATACTCACCCCCCGCGTCTCCTTCAGTCTCTCTGCATACTCACCCCCCGCAGAGTCTCCTTCAGTCTCTCTGCATACTCACCCCCCGCGTCTCCTTCAGTCTCTCTGCATACTCACCCCCCTGTCTCCTTCAGTCTCTCTGCATACTCACCCCCCCGTCTCCTTCAGTCTCTCTGCATACTCACCCCCCCCATCTCCTTCAGTCTCTCTGCATACTCACCCCCCGCGTCTCCTTCAGTCTCTCTGCATACTCACCCCCCCCGTCTCCTTCAGTCTCTCTGCATACTCAACCCCCACAGCGTCTCCTTCAGTCTCTCTGCATACTCACCCCCCGCGTCTCCTTCACTCTCTCTGCATACTCACCCCCGCATCTCCTTCAGTCTCTCTGCATACTCACCCCCCGCGTCTCCTTCACTCTCTCTGCATACTCACCCCCGCATCTCCTTCAGTCTCTCTGCATACTCACCCCCTGCAGCGTCTCCTTCAGTCTCTCTGCATACTCACCCCCCCGTCTCCTTCAGTCTCTCTGCATACTCACCCCCCCTGTCTCCTTCAGTCTCTCTGCATACTCACCCCCGCGTCTCCTTCAGTCTCTCTGCATACTCACCCCCCCCCGTCTCCTTCAGTCTCTCTGCATACTCACCCCCCACAGCGTCTCCTTCAGTCTCTCTGCATACTCACCCCCCGCGTCTCCTTCAGTCTCTCTGCATACTCACCCCCCCCCCCCGTCTCCTTCAGTCTCTCTGCATACTCACCCCCCACAGCGTCTCCTTCAGTCTCTCTGCATACTCACCCCCCGCGTCTCCTTCACTCTCTCTGCATACTCACCCCCGCATCTCCTTCAGTCTCTCTGCATACTCACCCCCCGCGTCTCCTTCACTCTCTCTGCATACTCACCCCCGCATCTCCTTCAGTCTCTCTGCATACTCACCCCCTGCAGCGTCTCCTTCAGTCTCTCTGCATACTCACCCCCCCCGTCTCCTTCAGTCTCTCTGCATACTCACCGCCCACGTCTCCTTCAGTCTCTCTGCATACTCACCCCCGCGTCTCCTTCAGTCTCTCTGCATACTCACCCCCGCGTCTCCTTCAGTCTCTCTGCATACTCACCCCCTGCAGCGTCTCCTTCAGTCTCTCTGCATACTCACCCCCCCCCCGTCTCCTTCAGTCTCTCTGCATACTCACCCCCCCCGTCTCCTTCAGTCTCTCTGCATACTCACCCCCCCCATCTCCTTCAGTCTCTCTGCATACTCACCCCCCGCGTCTCCTTCAGTCTCTCTGCATACTCACCCCCCCCCGTCTCCTTCAGTCTCTCTGCATACTCACCCCCCACAGCGTCTCCTTCAGTCTCTCTGCATACTCACCCTCCGCGTCTCCTTCACTCTCTCTGCATACTCACCCCCGCATCTCCTTCAGTCTCTCTGCATACTCACCCCCCCATCTCCTTCAGTCTCTCTGCATACTCACCCCCCGCGTCTCCTTCAGTCTCTCTGCATACTCACCCCCCCCGTCTCCTTCAGTCTCTCTGCATACTCACCCCCCACAGCGTCTCCTTCAGTCTCTCTGCATACTCACCCCCCGCGTCTCCTTCACTCTCTCTGCATACTCACCCCGCGTCTCCTTCACTCTCTCTGCATACTCACCCCGCATCTCCTTCAGTCTCTCTGCATACTCACCCCCCCCGTCTCCTTCAGTCTCTCTGCATACTCACCCCCTGCAGCGTCTCCTTCAGTCTCTCTGCATACTCACCCCCCCCCGTCTCCTTCAGTCTCTGCATACTCACCCCCTGCAGCGTCTCCTTCAGTCTCTCTGCATACTCACCCCCCGCGTCTCCTTCAGTCTCTCTGCATACTCACCCCCCCCGTCTCCTTCAGTCTCTCTGCATACGCACCCCCCCGTCTCCTTCAGTCTCTCTGCATACTCACCCCCCCCGTCTCCTTCAGTCTCTCTGCATACTCACCCCCGCGACTCCTTCAGTCTCTCTGCATACTCACCCCCCCCCGTCTCCTTCAGTCTCTCTGCATACTCACCTCCCGCGTCTCCTTCACTCTCTCTGCATACTCACCCCCCCCGTCTCCTTCAGTCTCTCTGCATACTCACCCCCCCCGTCTCCTTCAGTCTCTCTGCATACTCACCCCCGCATCTCCTTCAGTCTCTCTGCATACTCACCCCCCCCCGTCTCCTTCAGTCTCTCTGCACACTCACCCCCCCCCGTCTCCTTCAGTCTCTCTGCATACTCACCCCCCCCCGTCTCCTTCAGTCTCTCTGCATACTCACCCCCTGCAGCGTCTCCTTCAGTCTCTCTGCATACTCACCCCCGCGACTCCTTCAGTCTCTCTGCATACTCACCCCCCCCGTCTCCTTCAGTCTCTCTGCATACTCACCCCCCCCATCTCCTTCAGTCTCTCTGCATACTCACCCCCGCGACTCCTTCAGTCTCTCTGCATACTCACCCCCCCATCTCCTTCAGTCTCTCTGCAAACTCACCCCCCCCCGTCTCCTTCAGTCTCTCTGCATTCTCACACACACACACCCCCCCCCCCGTCTCCTTCAGTCTCTCTGCATACTCACCCCCCCGCGTCTCCTTCAGTATCTCTGCATACTCACCCCCGCATCTCCTTCAGTCTCTCTGCATACTCACCCCGCCCCGTCTCCTTCAGTCTCTCTGCATACTCACCCCCCACAGCGTCTCCTTCAGTCTCTCTGCATACTCACCCCCTGCAGCGTCTCCTTCAGTCTCTCTGCATACTCACCCCCCCCGTCTCCTTCAGTCTCTGCATACTCACCCCCTGCAGCGTCTCTTTCAGTCTCTCTGCATACTCACCCCCCGCGTCTCCTTCAGTCTCTCTGCATACTCACCCCCCCCGTCTCCTTCAGTCTCTCTGCATACGCACCCCCCCCGTCTCCTTCAGTCTCTCTGCATACTCACCCCCCCCGTCTCCTTCAGTCTCTCTGCATACTCACCCCCGCGACTCCTTCAGTCTCTCTGCATACTCACCCCCCCCCGTCTCCTTCAGTCTCTCTGCATACTCACCCCCCGCGTCTCCTTCACTCTCTCTGCATACTCACCCCCCCCGTCTCCTTCAGTCTCTCTGCATACTCACCCCCCCCGTCTCCTTCAGTCTCTCTGCATACTCACCCCCCCCGTCTCCTTCAGTCTCTCTGCATACTCACCCCCCCCGTCTCCTTCAGTCTCTCTGCATACTCACCCCCGCATCTCCTTCAGTCTCTCTGCATACTCACCCCCCCCGTCTCCTTCAGTCTCTCTGCACACTCACCCCCCCCGTCTCCTTCAGTCTCTCTGCATACTCACCCCCCCGTCTCCTTCAGTCTCTCTGCATACTCACCCCCTGCAGCGTCTCCTTCAGTCTCTCTGCATACTCACCCCCGCGACTCCTTCAGTCTCTCTGCATACTCACCCCCCGCGTCTCCTTCAGTCTCTCTGCATACTCACCCCCCCGTCTCCTTCAGTCTCTCTGCATACTCACCCCCCGCGTCTCCTTCAGTCTCTCTGCACACTCACCCCCGCATCTCCTTCAGTCTCTCTGCACACTCACCCCCGCATCTCCTTCAGTCTCTCTGCATACTCACCCCCCGCATCTCCTTCAGTCTCTCTGCACACTCACCCCCGCATCTCCTTCAGTCTCTCTGCATACTCACCCCCCGCATCTCCTTCAGTCTCTCTGCATACTCACCCCCCCCCCCCGTCTCCTTCAGTCTCTCTGCACACTCACCCCCGCATCTCCTTCAGTCTCTCTGCATACTCACCCCCCCCATCTCCTTCAGTCTCTCTGCATACTCACCCCTGCATCTCCTTCAGTCTCTCTGCACACTCACCCCCCGCATCTCATTCAGTCTCTCTGCATACTCACCCCCCGCATCTCCTTCAATCTCTCTGCACACTCACCCCCGCATCTCCTTCAGTCTCTCTGCATACTCACCCCCCGCATCTCCTTCAGTCTCTCTGCATACTCACCCCCCCCGTCTCCTTCAGTCTCTCTGCACACTCACCCCCGCATCTCCTTCAGTCTCTCTGCATACTCACCCCCCCGTCTCCTTCAGTCTCTCTGCACACTCACCCCCCCGCGTCTCCTTCAGTCTCTCTGCATACTCACCCCCCCCCATCTCCTTCAGTCTCTCTGCATACTCACCCCCCCCGTCTCCTTCAGTCTCTCTGCATACTCACCCCCCCATCTCCTTCAGTCTCTCTGCATACTCACCCCCCCCCGTCTCCTTCAGTCTCTCTGCATACTCACCCCCCTGCGTCTCCTTCAGTCTCTCTGCACACTCACCCCCGCATCTCCTTCAGTCTCTCTGCATACTCACCCCCTGCAGCGTCTCCTTCAGTCTCTCTGCATACTCACCCCCCCGCGTCTCCTTCAGTCTCTCTGCATACTCACCCCCGCATCTCCTTCAGTCTCTCTGCATACTCACCCCCCCATCTCCTTCAGTCTCTCTGCATACTCACCCCCCCGTCTCCTTCAGTCTCTCTGCATACTCACCCCCCCCATCTCCTTCAGTCTCTCTGCATACTCACCCCCCCCGTCTCCTTCAGTCTCTCTGCATACTCACCCCCCGCGTCTCCTTCAGTCTCTCTGCATACTCACCCCCCCCGTCTCCTTCAGTCTCTCTGCATACTCACCCCCTGCAGCGTCTCCTTCAGTCTCTCTGCATACTCACCCCCCCCCCGTCTCCTTCAGTCTCTGCATACTCACCCCCTGCAGCGTCTCCTTCAGTCTCTCTGCATACTCACCCCCGCATCTCCTTCAGTCTCTCTGCATACTCACCCCCCCGTCTCCTTCAGTCTCTCTGCATACTCACCCCCCGCGTCTCCTTCAGTCTCTCTGCATACTCACCCTCCGCATCTCCTTCAGTCTCTCTGCATACTCACCCCCGCATCTCCTTCAGTCTCTCTGCATACTCACCCCCGCGACTCCTTCAGTCTCTCTGCATACTCACCCCCCGCGTCTCCTTCAGTCTCTCTGCATACTCACCCCCGCATCTCCTTCAGTCTCTCTGCATACTCACCCCCCCCCGTCTCCTTCAGTCTCTCTGCATACTCACCCCCGCGACTCCTTCAGTCTCTCTGCATACTCACCCCCCGCGTCTCCTTCAGTCTCTCTGCATACTCACCCCCCGCGTCTCCTTCAGTCTCTCTGCATACTCACCCCCCGCATCTCCTTCAGTCTCTCTGCACACTCACCCCCGCATCTCCTTCAGTCTCTCTGCATACTCACCCCCGCATCTCCTTCAGTCTCTCTGCATACTCACCCCCCCCGTCTCCTTCAGTCTCTCTGCATACTCACCCCCCCCGTCTCCTTCAGTCTCTCTGCATACTCACCCCCCGCGACTCCTTCAGTCTCTCTGCATACTCACCCCCCGCGTCTCCTTCAGTCTCTCTGCATACTCACCCCCCGCGTCTCCTTCAGTCTCTCTGCATACTCACCCCCGCGTCTCATCAGTCTCTCTGCATACTCACCCCCGCATCTCCTTCAGTCTCTCTGCATACTCACCCCCCGCGTCTCCTTCAGTCTCTCTGCATACTCACCCCCCGCGTCTCCTTCAGTCTCTCTGCATACTCACCCCCCGCGTCTCCTTCAGTCTCTCTGCATACTCACCCCCCGCGTCTCCTTCAGTCTCTCTGCATACTCACCCCCGCATCTCCTTCAGTCTCTCTGCATACTCACCCCCGCATCTCCTTCAGTCTCTCTGCATACTCACCCCCGCATCTCCTTCAGTCTCTCTGCATACTCACCCCCCCCCCGTCTCCTTCAGTCTCTCTGCATACTCACCCCCCACAGCGTCTCCTTCAGTCTCTCTGCATACTCACCCCCTGCAGCGTCTCCTTCAGTCTCTCTGCATACTCACCCCCCCCCGTCTCCTTCAGTCTCTGCATACTCACCCCCCGCAGCGTCTCCTTCAGTCTCTCTGCATACTCACCCCCCGCGTCTCCTTCAGTCTCTCTGCATACTCACCCCCCCGTCTCCTTCAGTCTCTCTGCATACTCACCCCCCCCCGTCTCCTTCAGTCTCTCTGCATACTCACCCCCCCCGTCTCCTTCAGTCTCTCTGCATACTCACCCCCGCGACTCCTTCAGTCTCTCTGCATACTCACCCCCCCCCGTCTCCTTCAGTCTCTCTGCATACTCACCCCCCGCGTCTCCTTCACTCTCTCTGCATACTCACCCCCCCCCCGTCTCCTTCAGTCTCTCTGCATACTCACCCCCCCCGTCTCCTTCAGTCTATCTGCATACTCACCCCCCCCGTCTCCTTCAGTCTCTCTGCATACTCACCCCCCCCGTCTCCTTCAGTCTCTCTGCATACTCACCCCCGCATCTCCTTCAGTCTCTCTGCATACTCACCCCCCCCGTCTCCTTCAGTCTCTCTGCACACTCACCCCCCCGTCTCCTTCAGTCTCTCTGCATACTCACCCCCCCGTCTCCTTCAGTCTCTCTGCATACTCACCCCCTGCAGCGTCTCCTTCAGTCTCTCTGCATACTCACCCCCCCGTCTCCTTCAGTCTCTCTGCACACTCACCCCCGCGACTCCTTCAGTCTCTCTGCATACTCACCCCCCGCGTCTCCTTCAGTCTCTCTGCATACTCACCCCCCCCGTCTCCTTCAGTCTCTCTGCATACTCACCCCCCGCGTCTCCTTCAGTCTCTCTGCACACTCACCCCCGCATCTCCTTCAGTCTCTCTGCACACTCACCCCCGCATCTCCTTCAGTCTCTCTGCATACTCACCCCCCGCATCTCCTTCAGTCTCTCTGCACACTCACCCCCCCCCGTCTCCTTCAGTCTCTCTGCATACTCACCCCCGCATCTCCTTCAGTCTCTCTGCATACTCACCCCCGCATCTCCTTCAGTCTCTCTGCACACTCACCCCCGCATCTCCTTCAGTCTCTCTGCATACTCACCCCCCGCATCTCCTTCAGTCTCTCTGCACACTCACCCCCGCATCTCCTTCAGTCTCTCTGCATACTCACCCCCCCCATCTCCTTCAGTCTCTCTGCATACTCACCCCCGCATCTCCTTCAGTCTCTCTGCACACTCACCCCCGCATCTCCTTCAGTCTCTCTGCATACTCACCCCCCGCATCTCCTTCAGTCTCTCTGCACACTCACCCCCGCATCTCCTTCAGTCTCTCTGCATACTCACCCCCCGCATCTCCTTCAGTCTCTCTGCATACTCACCCCCCCCGTCTCCTTCAGTCTCTCTGCACACTCACCCCCGCATCTCCTTCAGTCTCTCTGCATACTCACCCCCCCCGTCTCCTTCAGTCTCTCTGCACACTCACCCCCCCGCGTCTCCTTCAGTCTCTCTGCATACTCACCCCCCCCATCTCCTTCAGTCTCTCTGCATACTCACCCCCCCGTCTCCTTCAGTCTCTCTGCATACTCACCCCCCCATCTCCTTCAGTCTCTCTGCATACTCACCCCCCCCGTCTCCTTCAGTCTCTCTGCATACTCACCCCCGCATCTCCTTCAGTCTCTCTGCATACTCACCCCCTGCAGCGTCTCCTTCAGTCTCTCTGCATACTCACCCCCCCGCGTCTCCTTCAGTCTCTCTGCATACTCACCCCCGCATCTCCTTCAGTCTCTCTGCATACTCACCCCCCCCATCTCCTTCAGTCTCTCTGCATACTCACCCCCCCGTCTCCTTCAGTCTCTCTGCATACTCACCCCCCCATCTCCTTCAGTCTCTCTGCATACTCACCCCCCCCCGTCTCCTTCAGTCTCTCTGCATACTCACCCCCCGCGTCTCCTTCAGTCTCTCTGCATACTCACCCCCCCCCGTCTCCTTCAGTCTCTCTGCATACTCACCCCCTGCAGCGTCTCCTTCAGTCTCTCTGCATACTCACCCCCCCGTCTCCTTCAGTCTCTGCATACTCACCCCCTGCAGCGTCTCCTTCAGTCTCTCTGCATACTCACCCCCGCATCTCCTTCAGTCTCTGCATACTCACCCCCGCGACTCCTTCAGTCTCTCTGCATACTCACCCCCCGCGTCTCCTTCAGTCTCTCTGCATACTCACCCCCCGCGTCTCCTTCAGTCTCTCTGCATACTCACCCCCCGCATCTCCTTCAGTCTCTCTGCATACTCACCCCCGCATCTCCTTCAGTCTCTCTGCATACTCACCCCCGCGACTCCTTCAGTCTCTCTGCATACTCACCCCCGCGACTCCTTCAGTCTCTCTGCATACTCACCCCCCGCAGCGTCTCCTTCAGTCTCTCTGCATACTCACCCCCAGCGTCAAGTCCCTTTCTTGGGTCTTACCACAGATCACACTTGTAATTGAACATTTGATTAGCGTTTTCAGGTTTAGGAGTAAAAACCATTAACCACACTCCTTGGCCTTCTCCTAGAAAAAGGCAAGTTGTGGAATTTCACCAGTAATAACAGCAACAGATTGGCAAGATGGACGTCCAGGCCCAAATCTGCACCTAAGTGGCCAGGCCCATGAGCAGGTCACTGCCCGTCTCTGGGATGAAACCACACCTGTGTCCTAATTCTTGGGAATTCAGTGTCTCTCAGCAAGTTTCAAGAGGCTGTTTCATCCTCACTGCACTGAATTACAACCCTGAATGAAAAGCTTGGCCAGGAAAACTCGAATCAAGTTGCCCTGGGAATCACAGTGCCTTGTTTCTTAGAGAAAGTCACCAGGGGCACCCTGCCGGGTGTCTGGTATGTTGGTTCCAGGCAATGTTTTCCACAGGAGCTTCTACAGGAATGTGTCTTCTCCTAAGGCAGGCGACTTACGTTATCTTGGTTTTTAAAACAAACCTTCAGTGGCTGGGCTGCTAAAACCTAGCTGACCCTGAGAGGCTTCCCTGGCTACCCGGTCATTCTGCCGTGTGGTTCCCACAGACAGCGACCTGGTAGTGCAGACACAGGTTTTTGCAGGTAGGTGCTTGAGCAAGGAAGTCAGGAAGGACTCAAGCTGTGGAGTGTACTTAGGTGGGAGGAGACAGGATCACCTGTCAGCTAAAAGCAGCTTGGCTACCATCTCCACTCCTCCCCTTGCTCCTGGACCTGGCAGCTTTACAATCCCCCATCTCTCTCTCTCTCTCTCTCTCTCTCTCTCTCTCTCTCTCTCTCTTTCTCTCTTTCACTCACTTTAAGTGAGAGGAGGAGAGATAAAGAGACAGACTTCTGCATGCACCCCAACCAGGATCCAACTGGTGACCCCTGCCTAAGGCCAATGCTCTTCCCATCTGGGGCCATTCTTGCAACCAAGCTATTTTTAGCACCTGAGGCAGAGATTTCACAGAACCATCTTCAGTGCCTGGGGCCAATTCACTCAAACCAATAAAGCCATGGATGCAGAAGAGGAAGGAAGAAAGAAAGAGAGAGAAGAAGGAGGGAGGGGAGAAGCAGACAGCTGCTTCTCCTGTGTGCCCTGACCAGGAATCAAACTCAGGACATCCACACACCAGGGCAACAATCTACCACTGAGCCAACAGGCCAGGGCACAATCACCATGTCTTGTACCTGGGCCACCACAGGTTAGTGGATCTACTGAAAAGGCAGAGAAGAGAAATCTCAGAGTGACGTCACAGAAATGGCGCCGTGAGCAGTGCGTCCGACAGATCTCCCCAAAATCTCAACAAATTTGTCAACTAGAAGCAGAAAAATTTATCCTCGGAGCATCCACACTGAAAGCAGAGGGACTGTTGCCCAGGAGAGAATACGCCTGGGGTGAGTCAACCCACACGTGCAGCTGCGCCCGCCGTGTCCCGGGGAGTGCCGGCAACCACCGGCGTGCTCTGAAAAGCCCCGCGCGCGCACGCCCCGAGCCGCGTCCCAGCGCCCCGAGCCGCGTCCCAGGGAGTGCCGGCAACCACCGGCGTGCTCTGTGCTCTGAGAAGCCGCAGGCGCACCCCATCCACGTCCCAGGGAGTGCCGGCAACCACCGGCGTGCTCTGTGCTCTGAGAAGCCACGCGCCCGCGCCCCGAGCCGCGTCCCGGGGAGTGCCGGCAACCACCGGCGTGCTCTGAGAAGCCGCGCGCGCGCCCCGACCCACGTCCCAGGGAGTGCCGGCAACCACCAGAGTGCTCTGAGAAGCCGCGCGCCCGCGCCCGGAGCCACGTCCCGGGGAGTGCCGGCAACCAACGGCGTGCTCTGAGAAGCCGCGCGCCCGCGCACCCCGGGGAGTGCCAGCAACCACCAGAGTGCTCTGAGAGGCCGCGCGCCCGCGCGCCCCGGGGAGTGCCGGCCACCACCGGCGTGCTCTGGGAAGCCGCGTGCTCGCGCGCCCCGAGCCGCGTCCCGGGGAGTGCCGGCAACCACCGGCTTGCTCTGAGAAGCCGCGCGCCCGCTCCCCGAGCCGCATCCCGGGGAGTAGCGGCCACCACCGGCGTGCTCTGAGAAGCCGCGTGCGCGAGCCCTGCGTCCCCGGGAGTGCTGGCCACCACTGGCGTGTTCTGAGAAGCCGTGCGCGCGCGCGCCCCGTGACGCAGTCCAGGAGGAGCACCAAACCTGTCTTTCCTAGTCAGGAGATTCTCTCCATGGACGGGGCACCTCACCCAGCCATTCGAGCTAACAATCAAGCGTTGGGGGAGGGGCGCGCAGGCAGCCTGAAATACTCTCTGGAGCACAGCTGCGGATCCAATCACTGAAATTAGCTAAACCCACAAAATCTACGCACCCACGGGGCTCTAATTGATAAGATCTCTCCCAGTTCAGCGATCCAAGACAAGAGGCATAATATTTTTCAGTGCCTTTCGCTAAAGGGGCGGGGGCAACTTCTGATTGACAGAGCCTCCATATTCAGGGATATACCTAACAAGAGGGACTTGGCAGATATTAAGATCTATATAGCAAGCAGTGAATAGTGCATCTTCTTTCCAGCCAAAACAGGCTACCAAGTGTGGAAAGCCTGGGTTGAGTGGTCCAACTGAATGATAGGCGCTGAACAGTCACCTTGACAACAATTGACTCCCAGCCCCGCCTGATTACGCTGGAGGCTCAGACTGCCAGAGCCTTACCCAGAGCCTTGCGCTGAGTGAGGATAGAGTGGGGATTTCCCAGCTCTTTGAGCCTCTTACTCCCCAGACAGAAGCAGTGGCATCCTCATAGCTGGAACACCAGGCTGCTAATTCAGGAAGGGGAGACTAGGGGAGAGACTCCAGGAAAGCAAACTCTCTCTCATTGTTGGACTCTACAAACGCCAACAAGCCTTGACTACCAGTGAGACTAAAGCCAATTATAAGACATTGCCATAGAATCCCATCAACTGCAAATCCCTACCTAAGCGTGACACAGGGGCAGAACCTGGGGTACAGAGTCACCGACCAGGAAGAGGGAGAGAAAAGAAAAAGGAAGAAGTTAACCTCTCAAAATCAAGAAAAATCCACAGACTTTATAACTTGTTCCACTAATTCTTTGTTGTTGTTGTTTCTCTCTTCTTTCTTATTGTCTTTATTTGTATTTCCTCCACCTCGGTCCTTTTATTCTCTGCCCATCTTATGCTACCCTTTTCTTGAACTACACTACCCATAAGTGTTACATTTTATTTCTTTTCTTCATCCTTACTCTCCCTTAGGGTTACACTCCAAAACCCTTAACTCTCACTCTCTCCCCTTTTGTTTTCTTTTTGTTTTTTTTCCCTTTCCTTTTTTTCTTCCTTTGTTTCTCTCTTTTTCTTATTTTTTCCTTTCTATTCGTTCCTTCTTTTCTCCTTTTATTTTCCTCTCATTTAATCCTCAATTACGAACAAATTATTTAATTTGGGACTAAAGTTTTTTTTTGTTTTTGTTGTTTGTTCTTTTTTTTTTTTTTTCTTTTCTTTTCTGCTTTTGTTCTTGGTTTTCCTTTATTTGTTTGTTTTTGTGGCATTTTGGGTACTTTTTACATTGCTTTTTAACTCACTAGCATTCCTCCCAACCCAAAGTCTCCATTGTATTTAGTCTTCACTCCACTTAATACAACAGATTTTTACTTATTATTTTTATTTTTTTCTTCTTTAAATATTATTTTTTCTCTCCTTTTTTCTGTTTCCCTCTTATCCCTCTCATTATATCTTTTAGTCGACCATCACTTACAAGCAAATCATTTGATGCTTGTCTAAGATATCCTCCTTTTTTTTTTTTTTTTTTTTTTTTTTTGCATTTAGTAGGTCCCTACTCCCTTTTTTGCACCTTGAACTCTTCACCCCAAATCAGGCCCTCCGTTATAGGCAATTTTTGTTCCATTTAGCATAATATAATTCACAGGTCATCACGATATTTACCTAAAGAGGTGAGAGGAGGGAAGGAGAAGAAAGAAAAAAGGGGGAAATAATAAATCATTACTTTTTTTGTGTGTGGAGTGTTTTTTTGTTTGTTTGATTTTCTTTTTTTTTCTTTTTTTTCCCTTTTTATTCTTTATTAATTTTAATTAAGAATATCAACAAGACCACCTTCAGATGCCAATAAGAAAAAGGAAATCGAATATTATGGATACAAAAGATAGAGAGGTAACACAAATTGATGTGGAAAAATCTATGGAGAAAAGATTTAGCATACTGGAAGCCTTGGAGCCAAATGACAGAGAATTTAAAATAGAAATCTTAAAAATACTCAGAGATATACAAGAAAACACAGAAAGGCAATTTAGGGAAATCAGGAAACAACTCAACGATCACAAAGAATATATTACCAAGGAAATTGAAACTATAAAAACAAATCAAACAGAAATGAAAAACTCAATTCACGAACTGAAAAACGAGATAACAAGCTTAGCTAATAGAACAGCCCAGATAGAAGATAGAATTAGTGAAATAGAAGACAAGCAACTTGAGGCACAACAGAGAGAAGAAGAAAGAGACTCAAAAATAATAAAAAACGAAAAAACCCTACAGGAATTGTCTGACTCCATCAGAAAGAATAACATAAGAATAATAGGTATATCAGAGGGAGAAGAGAGAGAAAATGGAATGGAGAATATACTTAAACAAATAATAGATGAGAACTTCCCAAGCCTGTGGAAAGAACTAAAGCCTCAAATTCAAGAAGCAAACAGAACACCGAGTTTTCTTAACCCCAACAAACCCACTCCAAGGCACATCATAATGAAGATGACACAAACCAATGACAAAGAAAAAATTCTCAAGGCAGCCAGGGAAAAGAAGAATACAACATATAAAGGAAGACCTATTAGATTATCATCAGACTTCTCAGCAGAAACTCTACAAGCTAGAAGAGAGTGGACCCCAATATTCAAAGCCCTGAAAGAGAGGAACTTTCAGCCAAGAATACTATACCCATCAAAGCTATCCTTCAAGTACGAAGGAGATATAAAAACATTCACAAATACAGAAAAGATGAGAGAATTTATCAGCAGAAAGCCCCCACTCCAGGAAATACTAAAGGGGGTTTTCCAACCAGATTCAAAGAACAAAAGAAAACAGAACCCCAAGTAACAGCTCCACCAAGAAAACAATAAAACCAAACTTAAACTGTGACAACAAAAGAAAAAAAAGGGGAGAAAGGATGAAGATTAACAGTAGCAAAGGACGATGAAGCGCAGAAATACTCATAAGAAAGGGTACTACAATGAATATGGTAGGTACCCTTTTCATTACTTAATGGTAACCACCCTTGAAAAAACCACCACAAAAACACTTGACTTAAAAAAGGTAGCAACAGAGGAAAGAAGTATGGAATACAAACAAACAAAAACAAATGATAGAAAAACAAAAGAGAAGAATCAAACAAGATACAAAACTAACAGAAAGCAATTTATAAAATGGCAATAGGGAACCCACAAGTGTCAATAATTACACTAAATGTAAATGGATTAAACTTACCAATAAAAAGACACAGAGTAGCAGAATGGATTAAAAAAGAAAATCCAACTGTATGCTGCCTACAAGAAACTCATCTAAGCAACAAGGATAAAAACAAATTCAAAGTGAAAGGCTGGAAAACAATACTCCAAGCAAACAACACCCAAAAAAAAGCAGGTGTAGCAATACTCATATCTGATAATGCTGACTACAAGACAGAAAAAGTACTCAGAGACAAAAATGGTCATTTCATAATGATTAAGGGGACACTGAATCAAGAAGACATAACAATCCTTAATATATATGCACCAAACCAAGGAGCACCAAAATATATAAGACAGCTACTTATTGACCTTAAAACAAAAACTGACAAAAATACAATCATACTTGGAGACCTCAATACACCGCTGACGGCTCTAGATCGGTCATCCAAACAGAGAATCAATAAAGATATAGTGGAGATGACGTCAGAGTAATGGCGGGGTAGGAAGTGATACCGATAAATCTCCCCCAAAACTCAACAAGATCTTCAACCAGAAACAGAAAAACCTATACTTGGAGCTTCCAGATGCTTCGCAATACACCCAAAGGTATGATTGAGTGAAAAATTGGCTAAATATATAACCAAACCCCGAAGGAAATAGGGAGTAAGAAATGCTCCGCCTTCCTCACTAACCTAAACTGGGCGGCTTTCTCTGGTAACTGTGAATATAGAAACTGAGGCGGGCAAAGGGGGTGAATACAAACGGCCGAACCAGGCTGTGGCACGGAGATCCAAGCCGAGGAAAATCTGATCCTGTGGCAACCCGGGCAATACAAGCTAATACTCGCGCCAAACCCAAACAAAGAAAGACAAGCGGCGTGGCCATTTTACCCGGTCTCCTGGCTGGTGCGCAGTTAGTGGGCGAGAGATTTCTTCCTAGGCCCCGGGAGTCAGTGCCCGTGTTGCCCCACGGAGAGGCAGGGTCAGAGGCCTTTCTGTGGGCCGAGGGCAGAGTCTCTGGGCAGCCCCAGCGCCCTGGGAAAGCCACGCACGGGAGGGAGTGAGAACTAATTCCAACGGTGGAGATTTTCCGTACTGGAGGGTGTTTCACTCAGAGGGAATCGCGGCCGGCCTGATATCCTGGTTTGCGCGCGCAGATAAGGAGTGAGCGATTCCTCCGAGTGCTTCGGCAGTGCGCGCCCGTGTCATCGCACAGAGGAGCAGAGTCAGGGGCCTTTGTGTGGGCCAAAGCGGAATCTCGGGCCGCCCCAGCGCCTTGCAAAAGCCGCGCACGGGGACGGAGCGAGACTCAATTCCAACGCTGCAACCTTTCCCTGCGGTCGGGGGTTTCACTCAGAGCGTGAGACTGCTGGCCGGATATCCTGGTCTGCGTGCGCAGCCAGTGAGTGAGAGTTTCCTCCAAGCGCCCCGGAAGTGGGCACCCGCTTGTGTTACCGGACAGAGTGGCAGAGCCAGAGGTCTTTGAATGGCCGGAAAGCCCACCTGATTATGCTAGCAGCTCTGACTGACTGAGCCTTACCCAGAGCCCTGTGCTGAGTGGAAATAGAGTGGGGAGTTGCCAGCTCTTACTATCCAGGCAGAGGCAGCAGCAACCCCATAGCTGGATTATCAGGCTACTAATTGAGGAAGGAAAGACTAGGAGAAAGGCTCTAGGAACACGGACTCTCTCACTGTCAGAGCCTATAAATGCTAATAGCCTAGACTGCCAACGAGACTAAAGCACAATACATGACATTGCCATAGAGACTTATCAACTGCAAACCTCCACCTGAGCGTGGCAAAGGGGCAAAACCCGGGGTACAGAGTCACCGACCAGGAAGAGGGAGAGAAAAGAAAAAGCAAGAAGATAACCTCTCAAAATCAAGAATAATCTGCAGACTTTATAACCTATCCCATTTTATTATATTTGTTCGTTTGTTTCTCTTATCTTCATTCTTGATACTTTTTTTTTTCCTCCTCCAATTTGGCCGATTAACTCTCTACCGGTCTTACTCTCTCTTCTCCTTGAACTACACTACCCATAAGTGTTACATCTCCCATTATCTTTTCTCTTCTCTTCCTTTCTCTCTATGAGGGTTGCACTCCAAAACCCTTAACTCTCTCTCTCTCTCTCCTTTCTTTTTTCTTCTTTTAGTGGTTCCCTCTTTTTTTTTCTCTCTCTCTCTTTCTTTTCTCCCTCTATATTAGTTTCTTCCTTTCTCCTTTACATCTCCTCTCACTCAAACCTCAATAACAAACAAATTATCTTATCTGGGACTCAAACTTATGTTTGTGGCATTCTGGGGGGTTTTTACTTCACCTTTTTAACTCACTAGCAGTGCTCCCATTCCTGGCTCTCCATATTATCTAGTTCTTGTTCCACTAAATACAATAGTAATTTTTTAATTTGTCCCCCCATTTTTCCGTTTTCCTCTTAATCCTCTCATCATAACTCTTAGACAACCAACACCTAAAAGCAAATCATTTTATTCTTGACCCAAATTTTTTCCTTATTTGCTTTTTGTGGGTCCATACGCTCTTTTTTTTGTTTGTTTTTTTTTTTTTTTTTTTTTTTTTTGTTTTGTTTGTTTGTTTGCCCCTTTATTACTTTTCCCCAATTCAGGCCCTCCATCACAGGCATTGTTTGTTATAATTCACAGTCCACCACAAGATTTTATCAAGAAAGAGGGGAGAGGAGAGAGGAGAGGAGAGGAAAAAAGGAGGGGGGGAATAATTTCCTTTTTTTTTTTTTTTAATTTTTCTTTTATTTTATTTTTCTTTATTTCATTATTAATTTTTTTTAAAAAAAAAACTTTTTTCGATTTTTTTTTTATTTTTTTAAACTTTTTATTCTTTATTAAATCTCATTAATACTATCAACAAAACCACCCTCAGATGCCATTAAGGAAGAGAAAATCGAATATCATGGATACAAAAGAAAGAGAGGTAACACAGCTAGATGAGGAAAAATCTATGGAGAAAAAATTTAATATATTGGAAACTTTGGAGCTAAATGACAGAGAATTCAAGATAGAAATCCTAAAAATCCTCCGAGATATACAAGAAAACACAGAAAGGCAATTTAGGGAGCTCAGAAAACAACTCAATGAACACAAAGAATATATGTCCAAGGAAATTGAAACTATAAAAACAAATCAAACAGAGATGAAAAACTCAATTCACGAGCTGAAAAACGAAGTAACAAGCTTAGCTAATAGAACAGGTCAGATAGAAGAGAGGATTAGTGAAATAGAAGACAAGCAACTGGAGGCACAACAGAGAGAAGAAGAAAGAGACTCAAAAATTAAAAAAAAAAAAATGAGATAGCCCTACAAGAATTATCTGACTCCATCAAAAAGAATAACATAAGAATAATAGGTATATCAGAGGGAGAAGAGAGAGAAAATGGAATGGAGAACACACTCAAACAAATAATAGATGAGAACTTCCCAAGCCTGTGGAAAGAACTAAAGCCTCAAGTTCAAGAAGCAAACAGAACTCCAAGTTTTCTTAACCCCAACAAACCTACTCCAAGGCATATCATAATGAAATTGACACAAACCAACAGCAAAGAAAAAATTCTCAAGGCAGCCAGGGAAAAGAAGAATACAACATATAAAGGAAGGCCCATTAGATTATCATCAGATTTCTCAGCAGAAAGTCTACAAGCTAGAAGAGAATGGACCCCAATATTTAAAGTCCTGAAAGAGAGGAACTTTCAGCCACGAATACTATACCCATCAAAGCTATCCTTCAAATATGAAGGAGAAATAAAAACATTCACAGATACAGAAAAGATGAGGGAATTTATCATCAGAAAACCCCCACTCCAGGAATTACTAAAGGGGGTTCTCCAATCAGATACAAAGAACAAAAAAAAACAGAGCCACAAGTAAAAGCTCCAAGAAGAACACAATAAAACCAAATTTAAACTGTGACAACAACAAAAAGAAAGAGGGGGAGAAGATGGAGATTAACAGTAGCAAAGGACGATGGAGTGCAAAAGTACTCACAAAATAGTTCGCTACAATGAACAGGGTAGGGACCCTTTTCATTATTCAGAGGTAACCACCATTGAAAAAACCACCACAGAAGCACATGAGATAAAAAAGATAGCAACAGTGGAAAGATGTATGGAATACAACCAAATAAAAACAAAAGATAGAAAAACAAAAGAGAAGGATCAAACAAGACACAAAACTAACAGAAAGCAAGATATAAAATGGCAATAGGGAACTCACAAGTATCAATAATTACACTAAATGTAAACGGATTAAACTCACCAATAAAAAGGCACAGAGTAGCAGAATGGATTAAAAAAGAAAATCCAACTGTATGCTGCCTACAGGAAACTCATATAAGTAACAAGAATAAAAACAAATTCAAAGTGAAAGGTTGGAAAACAATACTCCAAGCAAATAACATCCAAAAAAAAAGCAGGTGTAGCAATACTCATATCGGATAATGCTGACTACAAGACAGGAAAAGTACTCAGAGACAAAAATGGCCATTTCATAATGGCTAAGGGGACACTGAATCAAGAAGACATAACAATTCTTAATATATATGCACCAAACCAAGGAGCACCAAAATATATAAGACAGCTACTTATTGATCTTAAAACAAAAACTGACAAAAACACAATCATACTTGGAGACCTCAATACACCGCTGACGGCTCTAGATCGGTCATCCAAACAGAGAATCAACAAAGACATAGTGGCCTTAAACAAAACACTAGAGCACCTGGATATGATAGACATCTACAGGACATTTCATCCCAAAGTGACTGAGTATACATTTTTCTCCAGTGTACATGGATCATTCTCAAGAATTGACCATATGTTGGGCCACAAAAACAACATCAGCAAATTCAGAAAAACTGAAGTTGTACCAAGCATATTTTCTGATCATAAAGCCTTGAAACTAGAATTCAACTGCAAAAAAGAGGAAAAAAATCCCACAAAAATGTGGAAACTAAACAACATACTTTTAAAAAATGAATGGGTCAAAGAAGAAATAAGTGCAGAGATCAAAAGATATATACAGACTAATGAAAATGACAATACGACGTATCAGAATCTATGGGATGCAGCAAAAGCAGTGATAAGAGGGAAGTTCATATCACTTCAGGCATATATGAACAAACAAGAGAGAGCCCAAGTGAACCACTTAACTTCCCACCTTAAGGAACTAGAAAAAGAACAAAGACAACCCAAAACCAGCCGAAGAAAGGAGATAATAAAAATCAGAGCAGAAATAAATGAATTAGAGAACAGAAAAACTATAGAAAAAATTAATAGAACAAGGAGCTGGTTCTTTGAAAAGATAAACAAAATTGACAAACCCTTGGCAAGACTTACCAAGGAAAAAAGAGAAAGAACTCATATAAACAAAATCCAAAATGAAAGAGGAGAAATCACCACGGACACCGTAGATATACAAAGAATTATTGTAGAATACTATGAAAAACTTTATGCCACTAAATTCAACAACCTAGAAGAAATGGATAAATTCCTAGAAAAATACAACCTTCCTAGACTGAGTCAAGAAGAAGCAGAAAGCCTAAACAGACCTATCAGTAGAGAAGAAATAGAAAAAACCATTAAAAACCTCCCCAAAAATAAAAGTCCAGGCCCTGATGGCTATACCAGCGAATTTTATCAAACATTCAAAGAAGACTTGGTTCCTATTCTACTCAAAGTCTTCCAAAAAATTGAAGAAGAAGCAATACTTCCAAACACATTTTACGAAGCCAACATAACCCTCATACCAAAACCAGGCAAGGATGGCACAAAAAAAGAAAACTACAGACCAATATCTCTAATGAATACAGATGCTAAAATACTAAACAAAATACTAGCAAATCGAATACAACAACATATTAAAAAAATAATACATCATGATCAAGTGGGATTCATCCCAGAATCTCAAGGATGGTTCAACATACGTAAAACGGTTAATGTAATACACCATATCAACAAAACAAAGAACAAAAACCACATGATCTTATCAATAGACGCAGAAAAGGCTTTCGATAAAATACAACACAATTTTATGTTTAAGACTCTCAACAAAATGGGTATAGAAGGAAAATATCTCAACATGATAAAGGCCATATATGATAAACCATCAGCTAACATCATATTAAATGGCACTAAACTGAAGGCTTTCCCCCTTAAATCAGGAACAAGACAAGGTTGTCCACTCTCTCCACTCTTATTTAATGTGGTACTAGAGGTTCTAGCCAGAGCAATCAGACAAGACAAAGAAATAAAAGGCATCCATATCGGAAAAGAAGAAGTAAAGGTATCACTTTTTGCAGATGATATGATACTATACATCGAAAACCCCAAAGAATCCACAAAAAGACTACTAGAAACAATAAGCCAATACAGTAAGGTCGCAGGATACAAAATTAACATACAGAAGTCAATAGCCTTTCTATATGCCAACAATGAAACAACTGAGAAGGAACTCAAAAGAACAATCCCCTTCACGATTGCAACAAAAAAAATAAAATACTTAGGAATAAACATAACAAAGAATGTAAAGGACTTATATAATGAAAACTATAAACCATTGTTAAGGGAAATCGAAAAAGATATAATGAGATGGAAGAATATACCTTGTTCTTGGCTAGGAAGAATAAATATAATCAAGATGGCTATATTACCCAAAGCAATATACAAATTTAATGCAATTCCCATCAAACTTCCAATGACATTTTTTAAAGAAATAGAGCAAAAAATCATCAGATTTATATGGAACTATAAAAAACCCCGAATAGCCAAAGAAATCCTAAAGAAAAAGAATGAAGCTGGGGGCATTTCAATACCTGACTTCAAACTCTATTATAGGGCCACGACAATCAAAACAGCATGGTATTGGCAGAAAAATAGACACTCAGACCAATGGAACAGAATAGAAAGTCCAGAAATAAAACCACATATATATAGTCAAATAATTTTTGATAAAGGGGCCAACAACACACAATGGAGAAAAGAAAGCCTCTTCAATAAATGGTGCTGGGAAAACTGGAAAGCCACATGCAAAAGAATGAAACTGGACTACAGTCTCTGCCCCTGTACAAAAATTAACTCAAAATGGATCAAAGATCTAAACATAAGACCTGAAACAATTAAGTACATAGAAGAAGACATAGGTACTCAACTCATGGACCTGGGTTTTAAAGAGCATTTTATGAATTTGACTCCAATGGCAAGAGAAGTGAAGGCAAAAATTAATGAATGGGACTACATCAGACTAAGAAGTTTTTGCTCAGCAAGAGAAACTGATAACAAAATAAACAGAAAGCCAACTAAATGGGAAATGATTTTTTCAAACGACAGCTCAGATAAGGGCCTAATATCCAAAATATACAAAGAACTCATAAAACTCAACAACAAACAAACAAACAATCCAATAAAAAAATGGGAAGAGGATATGAATAGACACTTTACCCAGGAAGAAATACAAATGGCCAACAGATATATGAAAAGATGCTCATCTTCTTTAGCTATTAGAGAAATGCAAATCAAAACGGAAATGAGATACCACCTCACACCTGTTCGATTAGCTGTTATTAGCAAGTCAGGTAACAGCAAATGTTGGAGAGGCTGTGGAGAAAAAGGAACCCTCATACACTGTTGGTGGGAATGTAAAGTAGTACAACCATTATGGAAGAAAGTATGGTGGTTCCTCAAAAAACTGAAAATAGAACTACCTTATGACCCAGCAATCCCTCTACTGGGTATATATCCCAAAAACTCAGAAACATTGATACGTAAAGACACATGCAGCCCCATGTTTATTGCAGCATTATTCACAGTGGCCAGGACATGGAAACAACCAAAAAGCCCATCAATAGATGACTGGATAAAGAAGATGTGGCACATATACACTATGGAATACTACTCAGCCATAAGAAATGATGACATCGGAACATTTACAGCAAAATGGTGGGATCTTGATAACATGATACGAAGTGAAATAAGTAAATCAGAAAAAAACAGGAACTGTATTATTCCATACGTAGGTGGGACATAATAGTGAAACTAAGAGACATTTATAAGAGTGTGGTGGTTACGGGGGGGGGAGGGGGGAATGGGAGAGGGATAGGGGGTGGGGAGGGGCACAAAGAAAACAAGATAGAAGGTGACAGAGGACAATCTGACTTTGGGTGGTGGGTATGCAACATAATTGAACGACAAGATAACCTGGACTTGTTATCTTTGAATATATGTATCCTGATTTATTGATATCACCCCATTAAAAAAATAAAATTATATATATAAAAAAAAAAAAAAAAAGAAGAATAAAAGAGGTACACAAAACTAGATTATGTTATAAAAGTTTCAAAATATTAATAAAAAAATAAATAAATAAATAAAGATATAGTGACCTTAAACGAAATATTACAACACCTGGATATGATAGACATCTACAGGACACTTCATCCCAAAACGACAGAGTATACATTTTTCTCTAGTGTACATGGAACATTCTCAAGAATTGACCATATGTTGGGCCACAAAGACAATATCAGCAAATTTAGAAAAATTGAAATTGTACCAAGCATATTCTCTGATCATAAAGCCTTGAAACTAGAATTCAACTGTAAAAAAGAGGGGGAAAAACCCACAAAATTATGGAAACTAAACAACATACTTCTAAAAAATGAATGGGTCAAAGAAGAAATAAGCGCAGAGATCAAAAGATATATACAGACAAATGAAAATGAAAATACGACATATCAGAATCTCTGGGATGCAGCAAAAGCAGTAATAAGGGGAAAGTTCATATCACTTCAGGCCTATATGAACAAACAAGAGAGAGCCGAAGTAAACCACTTAACTTCACACCTTAAGGAGCTAGAAAAAGAAGAACAAAGACAACCCAAAACCAGCCGAAGAAAGGAGATAATAAAAATCAGAGCAGAAATCAATGAAATAGAGAACAGAAAAACTATAGAAAAAATCAATAAAACAAGGAGCTGGTTCTTTGAAAAGATCAACAAAATTGACAAACCCTTGGCAAGACTCCCTAAGGAAAAAAGACACAGGACTCAAATAAATAAAATCCAAAATGAAAGAGGAGAAATCACCACAGACATCATAGATATACAAAGAATTATTGTAGAATACTATGAAAAACTATATGCCACCAAATACAACAATCTAGAAGAAATGGATAAATTCCTAGAACAATACAACCTTCCTAAACTGAGTCATGAAGAAGCAGAAAACCTAAACAGACCAATCAGCAGGGAGGAAATAGAAAAAACTATTAAAAACCTCCCCAAAAATAAAAGTCCAGGCCCAGACGGTTATACTAGTGAATTCTATCAAACATTCAAAGAAGACTTGGTTCCTATTCTACTCAAAGTCTTCCAAAAAATTGAAGAAGAAGCAATACTTCCAAACACATTTTATGAGGCCAACATAACCCTCATACCAAAACCAGGCAAGGATGGCACAAAGAAAGAAAACTACAGACCAATATCTCTAATGAATACAGATGCTAAAATACTAAACAAAATACTGGCAAACCGAATACAACAACATATTAAAAAAATAATACATCATGATCAAGTGGGATTCATCCCAGAATCTCAAGGATGGTTCAACATACGTAAAACGGTTAACGTAATACACCATATCAACAAAACAAAGAACAAAAACCACATGATCTTATCAATAGACGCAGAAAAGGCTTTCGATAAAATACAACACAATTTTATGTTTAAGACTCTCAACAAAATGGGTATAGAAGGAAAATATCTCAACATGATAAAGGCCATATATGATAAACCATCAGCCAACATCATATTAAATGGCGTAAAACTGAGGACTTTCCACCTTAAATCAGGAACAAGACAGGGTTGTCCACTCTCTCCACTCTTATTTAACGTGGTGCTAGAAGTTCTGGCCAGAGCAATCAGACAAGACAAAGAAATAAAAGGCATCCACATCGGAAAAGAAGAAGTAAAGGTATCACTTTTTGCTGATGATATGATCCTATACATCGAAAACCCAAAGGACTCCACAAAAAGATTACTCGAAACAATAAACCAATACAGTAAGGTCGCAGGATACAAAATCAACATACAAAAGTCCATAGCCTTTCTATATGCCAACAATGAAATATTAGAAAACGAACTCAAAAAAATAATCCCCTTCACGATTGCAACAAAAAAAATAAAATACCTAGGAATAAACATAACAAAGAATGTAAAGGACCTATATAATGAAAACTACAAGGCATTGCTAAGAGAAATAGAAAAAGACACAATGAGATGGAAAAATATTCCTTGTTCTTGGATAGGAAGAATAAATATAATTAAAATGGCCATATTACCCAAAGCAATATATAAATTTAATGCAATTCCCATCAAAATTCCTATGACATTTTTTAAAGAAATGGAACAAAAAATCATAAGATTTATATGGAACTATAAAAAACCCCGAATAGCTAAAGCAATCCTAAGGAAAAAGAATGAAGCTGGGGGCATTACAATACCTGACTTTAAACTATATTATAGAGCCACAATAATCAAAACTGTATGGTATTGGCAGAAAAATAGACACTCAGACCAATGGAACAGAATAGAAAGCCCAGAAATAAAACCACATATATATGGTCAAATAATCTTTGATAAGGGGGCCAACAACACAAAATGGAGAAAAGAAAGCCTCTTCAACAAATGGTGTTGGGAAAACTGGAAAGCCACATGCAAAAGAATGAAACTCGACTACAGCCTGTCCCCGTGTAATAAAATTAATTCAAAATGGATCAAAGACCTAAATATAAGATCTGAAACAATAAAGTACATAGAAGAAGACATAGGTACTCAACTCATGGACCTGGGTTTTAAAGAACATTTTATGAACTTGACTCCAATGGCAAGAGAAGTGAAGGCAAAGATAAATGAATGGGACTACATCAGAATAAAAAGTTTTTGCTCAGCAAGAGAAACTGATATCAAAATAAACAGAAAGCCAACTAAATGGAAACTGATATTTTCAAACAATAGCTCAGATAAGGGCCTAATATCCAAAATTTACAAAGAACTCATAAAACTCAACAACAAACAAACAAACAATCCAATAAAAAAATGGGAAGAAGACATGAACAGACACTTCTCCCAGGAAGAAATACAAATGGCCAACAGATATATGAAAAGATGCTCAGCTTCATTAGTTATTAGAGAAATGCAAATCAAAACTACAATGAGATACCACCTCACCCCTGTTAGATTAGCTATTATCAACAAGACGGGCAATAGCAAATGTTGGAGAGGCTGTGGAGAAAAAGGAACCCTCATACACTGTTGGTGGGACTGTAAAGTAGTACAACCATTATGGAGGAAAGTATGGTGGTTCCTCAAAAAACTGCAAATAGAACTACCTTATGACCCAGCAATCCCTCTACTGGGTATATACCCCAAAACCTCAGAATCATTGATACGTAAAGACACATGTAGCCCCATGTTCATTGCAGCACTGTTCACAGTGGCCAAGACATGGAAACAACCAAAAAGCCCTTCAATAGAAGACTGGATAAAGAAGATGTGGCACATATACACTATGGAATACTACTCAGCCATAAGAAATGATGACATCAGATCATTTACAGCAAAATGGTGGGATCTTGATAACATTATACGGAGTGAAATAAGTAAATCAGAAAAAAACAAGAACTACATGATTCCATACATTGGTGGAACATAAAAACGAGACTAAGAGACATGGACAAGAGAGTGGTGGTTACCAGGGGTGGGGGAAGGGAGGACGCAGGAGGGAGGGAGGGAGAGTTAGGGGGAGGGGGAGGGGCACAGAGAAAACTAGACAGAGGATGACGGAGGACAATCTGACTCTGGGTGAGGGGTATGCAACATAATTTAATGACAAAATAACCTAGACATGTTTTCTTTGAATATATGTACCCTAAATTATTAATGTCATCCCATTAACATCAATAAAAATTTATTTAAAAAAAAAAAAAAAAAAAAAAAAAGAAATCTCATACTTCAAACCTGTGTGCATAGGAGCCTTTATCATTAAGATAATGTGCAGGAGGAAGGGGAAGCCACAGTCACTTCAGAAGACCGCCTCCTGGGGAGACAGGCACTGAGCCAGCTGCCTGCTCGAGGCTGATGGTAGTGGAACTTATGCAGCATGGATTCCAGAATCACACCTGGAGATCCAATTCAGTGGCCTGGTGGAGCTGAGGGAATCCAAATTCCTAATTAGCTCCTTGCCCCTGTGACAAGGAGTTGCAGGAAAGTACCTCTAGTCTTCCCATCTAGTCTTGGCACTGCTTTGAATTTACAAGTTGCGAATGTGTGTGACTAAGAGCCTTTGAATTTGCTGGGCAAGTCAAAATGATTTACAGGAGCAAGTCGGTGTTAGACTCTCAGATGATGCCATTGACGCCTCTGACATCTGGGTCAATTTTAAAAAGTGATTGCTTTACTTTAAAGTAACAGAAGGCCCCCATTAAGTGCAAGCGTCGGCTGGGTCACTAGTGATGCAGCCCGAGGATTAACCTGGAGCAGAGGCGAGCTCGCTGAGGGGGTCGGAAGGCTGGCTTGGCTGAGTCCAGTCTTGGCACAGGCACTTAACTAGCTGTGTGACCCTTGGGTGAATTATTTCATCTGTAAAATGGGGATACTAGTAACAGTCCCATAGGGATGGTGTGAGATCTTTTTTTAAAAAAGGACAGTAAATGCACAGAGCACTTAGCTCTGTATGTGTCCCCGGCAAGGCCTTGGGAAGGAGGGTCTGCTCTTGCTGTTGATGAGCACTGGAGGAAGAGATCATGATGGCAGAGGATCAATTAATAAATGTCTTAATAACTCCTCCCTCGCCCTGCCGCTACCTGCCCAGTCAGTCCATGACTGCAGCCGCCTGAGATGACCACATTCCACCCCACCCTGCTCACCACACCTTGTGTTCTTTAGGGCTTCCCTATTGCTTTCACACTAAAATTGTATAAGAACCTACATGCCTTTTTCCCACTCATCTCTTATCTTTAGAAAGTCCCAACTTTAAAATAATTAAAAAAATGTTTTTCAAATACAGTTGACATACAATATTATGTTAGATTCAGGTGCATAATGTAAAGATTTTACATTTATATACCTTATGAAGTGATCCCCCCGATATTTCTAGTCCGCACCTGTTACTACACATCATTATTACCATGTGATAGACTATATTCCCTGTGCCGTGTTTACATCCCTGTGGCTGGTAATGTGTACTTCTGAATCTCTGAGCACAGAGTAGTTTCTAGCCCCTTCACTCTCCTTTGCCTCTCCCTTCTTTCCTCTGCCTGTCGCTCTCCCCCTTCCACACTTCTTCTTGGGGTGACTTGATCTACTCCTACCTCTCCTTTAAAGTACAGAACAGGTAACCTCCTCTAGGAAGCCTCCTTTGACCTCAACTCCACTCAGCTAGGGAAGGGCCCTTCCCAGTGCCCCTGGAACACCTCCCATCATGCTGGAACTGCTCTGTGAGGTGAGCTTCACACGAGAGGGAGTTGCTTTTCTGCTCTTTAGAATCAGCCGGAACCCCTTTGAGGTCCCAGTGCCCTGGCCTCACTTCAGACCAGTTAAGTCCCTCTCTGGGTGTGGGATTCAGGAACCAGGCCCTCTTACGACTCTCCAGGTGACTTCAATGTGCAGCTGAGGCTGAAGCCCAGCGCTCAAGTTGGTGAACACCTAGAGCATCAAACAGATGTGTAGAAATGGCTACTTAATGACAGTTGGCACCGTGACTGCCACATGGGTGGGTTCCAGTAGACATCTGGACACATGTAGGAAGGTGGGTTATTGTATTCAGAACTGAGTCGCTGGGAGAACTGGCTACAGAGGTGTAGGGAAGGGAAACCCTTAGACATTCAAGAGGCCAAGAAGGTGTGGAAATCAGAGTGAGAGTCTGGGTGCCAGGGCTTAGAACAAACTCAGGCCAGGGCCAGAGGTCTGCCTGGACCTACTCTGGGGATTGCAGCCTCCACTCGGCTCAGGTGACATCCAGTTCATCAGACACCTTGAACCTCACCATCTTGGAGTCCTTATAAATGAATGTGTTATATTTGACTGATGACTCCGACAGAGTTTCAGTTTGCTCTTCTGCTTGCCTGGGGAGAGCTTGGTCTTTTAGTCCTGGCAAAGGCAGGATGTGCTCACAGCTCACTGTCCTGGCCATGCACTCTGCCCTGGGGACAGTGGGTCATGGCAAATGAGTTCTAGTTCTAGCCTGGCTTATTTTTCTGTAGACCTAGCTCAAAACAATAAGCTCTCCTGCTCCCCAATCACCTTCTCTGTAGAGGATAAGCAAGTCTTTGAACATGGAATCTTAATTTTCCCTTGTCCCAGAGGACTGATTAAAAAGCAAAAAAGAAAAAAGCATCCTTCAGAGCAAGAGAACCCAACTCTAGGGGGCAAAGGGCTGGACCATTTACCTTGGGGAACACCAGAGAGGTGAGAGGATTTGGATTTTCTGAGTCAGAGAAAACTAGGGGTTCGGTTCAATGCCCCGCGGGCATCGACGCCCTGTCCGCACTCGAGCCCTGGGAAGGCAGGAGCCCTGCTGAGTGCATTGTGTTCGGGAGGCAGGCGCCCCTCTCCCATCCTAGCACTTTCTTCACAAATTATGGCCTTTGAATCTATTGAATCATTTTAGATAAAGAAGGGAAAAGACCCTGGAGGGGGTGGCGCGGGAGGTGAGAAAACCTTTGCTCTCCTGTGGGTGCATCTCCTAGACACTCTGTTGGAAAGATGCAGTGACCACAGTGGTGACTGGCCCAGGCCTCATGCAAGGTCAGGACTTCGCATTATGAATCATTTCATTCTCTCTCCAACTCAGTGAGCTTGGTGCCCATCACTCCTTTCCGAGTTTAAGGGAAGTGAAGCACAGAGAAGCTAAGTAAGTATTCAAGTTAAAACTAATAAAAGGCAAGTAGCCATTTGTCATAATCCCGGAGCTTTTTCTTTTCTTGTGTGGATGGTAGTAGAGACATGGGGTGTGAGGTAGGGGAAGAGCTCTTTAGAGTCAGTTGTCCAAACAGTTTCCTGAGGAAAGGAGAGGGTCTGGACCAAGCCTCAGCGACTCCCAAAGTCAGAGATGAGAACATAGAGGGAGAGGGGTCGGGGCGGGACTGGAGAAGGGAGGCTGGTGCAGGAGGGAATCCCAGGTAGTGCGCTCTTCTGGAACCGAAGAGAAGAAAGTCTTTCCATGAAGGGGGAGTGGCCAGTTGTGTCTGAAGCTTCTGGACTGGCAACTGAGATGAGGCAATAGGTCACTGTTTCCTTGACAAGAACAGCTTCTTTGGAGAAGAGGGGACAAAGCCCACTGGGGAAAGTAGGAGGTGAAGAATGAGTACCAGGGATGTGACTGCCTTTCAGTGGACATCCAGTGGCTGAGCTGCAAGGGCCATGTCCCCTGGCCTTCTCGCCAGACCTTTCCGCACAGCAAATTCATTTCTCCCCATAGATGTCATAGAGCATTTTCTTCAGCCCACAAGGATGGTCATGTCCCCTGCAGTCAATAATCTCGAAAATGGCATTGAGGAGGTGAAAGCTAGAAGCAAAATATTAAAAAGAAGAAGAAGAAGATGACAAGAATGGGATTGGCAAACAGCAAAGAAAACTGAAGCCAAACTGGGAAAATGTATCCACTAGGGAACCAAGGGAATAATCAGCATCTTTTAAAAAACTGTGTCTCCTGTAAAAGTGTCACAGTGCAGGTGCCAATGGCCCACTGATACTCACTGATAGGTTTATTGATTGGTGTGTCTGGTATAATTAGCCCAAAGATCTTAAATCCACACGGCACAGAGAGGTGATAGAACCAACATGTTGTGAACAGGGAGGGGAGGGCAGGCTTGGCCCTGGAAGCCACTGCCTCACACTGGATGTACTCTGGACTCCTCAAAGGCTCAGTTTCTTTTCTTCCTTCCTTCCTTCCTTCCTTCCTCCCTTCCTTCCTTCCTCCCTCCCTCCCTTCCTTCCTTCCTTCCTTCCTTCCTTTCTTTTTTCTTTCTTTCTTTCTTTCTTTCTTTCTTTCTTTCTTTCTTTCTTTCTTTCTTTCTTTCTTTCTTTCTTTCTTTCTTCTTTTTTTCAGTAAGAGGAGGGGATATAGAGACACAGACTCCCAATCGGATCTACCTGGCAACCTCCTTTCTGAGGCTAGTGCTCAAATCAACTGAGCTATCCTCAGCACCTGAGGCCAACGCTCGAACAAATTGAGCTACTGGTTGAGAGAGAGGAAGAGAAGCAGATGGTCACTTCTCCTGTGTGCCCTGACCAGAGATTGAACCCCAGATGTCCAGATGCTGGGCTGACGCTCTACCCACTGAGCCAAACAGCCAAAGTCAAGGCTCAGTTTCTTTACCTGTAAAATGGGAAGATAGCAGTTCAATATTTCCCAAAGTGACTTCCAGAAAACTTTAGTTTTTTGGAATGTTAGTGGGTATTTTTCTTTATAACTGAAAGTATTAAGTGGTCAAATTTGGGCAACACATTTTATTTTAAACAAGTTAAGCAACACTTGTCAGAGCCTTTGTTATGCTTGGCATTGTGCAAGAAGTGGGACACAGTGTGCATTTATTTATTTACTAACCTCCATTATTGAACATGAAGCATATGTTAGGCACTATTCCAGATGCTGGCAACATCAGGGAACAAAAGACCCTCGTCTCTTCATTAGAGCATGTCTAGTCTAGTGAGAGAATACAAATAAACACTCAATCAACTAATCAGCAGAGATAGGTAGGTAATACAACAGAGTGCTAAATTCTCTGCAAAAGCAAAAAAAAACCCTAATGCAGTATAGGGGACAGAAGGCTGTGCTATTTTATGTTAAGAAGAGCTAAGACATTCCTCTCCAACCAGGGGACATTTGAAAAGAAACCTAAAAGAAGTAAAAAGAAATACATGGCTGACATGTAAGAGCAACAGCGAGACGGAGGGAAGGGTAAGTCCAGGCCTGGGTTTCCAGGCCTCCCTCCTCACAGCCCCTGAGTTTGGATAACCAGGGATCCTATGAAAAAGGCTGTTATAAATGTAGGGCATTTTTGTCATGTCATGAGGCAGATAATCTTCTTTCTTTCTTTATTTTTTTAATGACTTAATTCTTGGGATTAGCATCCCACAAGAATAGAGTTTTCTAAGTATGACACTAATAATATGATGTGGGCTGACATGGTGTGATGTCCTTAACTGGCCATGGGAAAAAATTAAAAGTATGAATTATATTGATATAAACTTCTTTTGGAGAAATTCTATCTTACTGTTTTTTAATTTAAAGACCAGGTTGTGATTTATTAGTAATGAAGTCTGCAAACCTGAAGAGGAGCACCAGCCCCACAATGAACTGTGTGACCTCGGGTGACCCGGGCAGTTAGCTGGTCTTGCTATGGCTCAGCTCCTTCATCTGCAAAATAGGACGGAGAATACTCTTACCGCAGTGGCCAGTGTGAAGATTAACTGACACAATAAAACACTTGGTGCAATGCCAGGCATGGAGTAAGTGCTCAGTAAGTGTTACCTGCTATGATAATTAGTGATTAATAATTGAAGGGGTGCTAAGCAAATAGTCCTGTTTATACATGGGAAGAATGACACAAAGATCATGTCAAATGTCAGGATACCCTAAATGCTTTCAGAGTACTGTGTGATGTGCTTCAGAAAGGTACTGCATTGTCCACGACCTGCATTGCTGTCCCAGTGGCCTCCTCACAGGGTGTGGCTGCCACACTCCTCACCATCGTCTGCACCAGTTGTCGGAGGGGTGGGGCTGGCCATCCAATCAGAGTGAAGCTCAGTATGCAACCCACCCACCCCCACCCCCAGAACTGCAAAGAGGCATCTCCACCGGGAAAGTGGCCTGCCTGGGCAAGAAGCCAGCACACAAGAAGGCAGAGCCAAGGAGCCCCTGAGAAATAACGTCCAGTCCTGACACCTCATCCACCTCTAGACCAACTCAATCCTGAAATCCTCCCACAGTGGACTTTTCCAGTCCAAGAGCCAATAAACTCCTTTATTTTAAAACCATGGTAAATTGGAGTTTTCTTTTTCTTTATAGCCTAAAGCATTTTGACTGATACCCAGCACTTACCTCACCACATCTCCCTGCCGGCCCTTTTATATTTATTCCCATTTTACAAATGGAGAAACCCCCAGAGAGGATAGCTGATCTACTGTTTGGGGAAGGAAGTTTGGTCAAATGGATTTGGGGTGCAAAAATATAGGTTCTTGTCTAGTACCATTATCTGCTGGCTGTTTCCTCATCTATAATAAATATAGTTCCTTTTTAAAAAGAATTCTCTCCTAAGGTTGACATCAGGAGCTGAATGGAATCATATTCCTTAGGAGGAAGCTCTTTGTAACTGTAAAGTGCTGTGCAAATGTTGGCTATCCCTCAGCCTGGCGCCCATTGCTCCAACCTTGAAGTTCAGGGTCTTTGCATTGTGTGTGCTGCTGGCTGACCAGGCCCAGGCTCCAGCTAGTTCTTTGCTACATGTAAGTATTCTGGCTTTTGTTTAAACTCATAATTTGCTTATCAAATTCTTCCTTCACAGCTAGGAAAATTCTAAAGTCAAATCTAACCCCCTGGCTCCTCGTGTTATGAATGAGGAGTCAGCTGTGTGCCAAGAACAAGCTTCATGTATCATTTGGTTTACTTCTAATACCCACAGATATATTGACACCACAAAATTCCCCAACTTCTTGGGCCAACAGGCTTGTATCATTTTCCATGGTTGCTTGGTAGGTTTTCTATGTCCTGTTAGCATCCTGAATATATGTTATATTTCCTGTCTTCAGAGATTAAAAATATAAACACATGTTATTATGCAATTTTGTTTATTTAGAGATAACTTTGAGGTAGAAGTACCTATAATATTTAGGGTAGTAGAAGTGAAAATCTGTTTATAAAAGGTGAAAATTTGATCTTACAATGAATATACTAGAAGTATTTGCCTAAATGATTCAGAGTTGAGTTCCCAAATATATTAATTATGAGCAAGAAGAATTGCATTCATCTTTGTACTGTTTATATTAGAATACAGTGCTTGTGTTAAGCCTAATCCGAAACATTGAAGACACAAACCGAGAACCACGCTAAATCGGATGACAACTGTCCCAGGAGGGTGGACGGGTTTGGCACCACCGGGTGGATGGTTTCTGTCCGGGCGTTTACTTCCCTAAGATCCTGACCGGCCTGTAGTCGTTTGTGTCCCCTTTACCTACCGGCAGCAGCGGAGTGTTCCAGGGGGTTGGCATTCAGTTAAAATCCCCGCCTCTTTCAGTCGGCAGATATGGACGACTATCCCCGGCCTGGCCTCGGGCCTAATCGGGTATTGGCGTACTCGCACCGGTACCGCCTGGGCTTTTAGAGCCACGATGACGGGTGGGTGGTGGCGCGCTAGCCCAGGCAGGTTATCCTCCGCCCACACTTTGGGGAATTGAGTCCTCCACTGTCCGTCCGCCCGGAGCCCCGTTACGGTTCACTCAGGCGGTGCTCCTCCACCAGCGGCAGGGTGAATGTAAATAATTGTCTCCGGTTTGTTGAAAGCGATGGCTCCCGTACCCCCTTGGAACGTGATGGAGGCACTCACTTTCCGCAGTAGGTCTCATCCCATCAGGGGGTAGGGGCAGCTGGGCATTACTATGAATGAATGAGTGACTAACCCTTGTCCCAGGTCCACCGTCCAGGCTGTGGTCCAGGATATCTGTCGGCTTTCCCTGTAGCCCCTTGCACGGAGATTGTGTTCTTGGAGAGGGGCCCCAGGGGTTCTTTCAGGACAGAATGTTCCGCCCCATGTCCACAAGGAAGGATACGGGTTTTCCCCCTACTTGGACTATGATCATGGGCTCAAGGAGGTTTAGCAGAATTGAGCCCTGGCCCCGTCAGTCCTCTTCCTCAAACAGAAGGGCTTTGGGCTTTTGTCCCTGGCTGCTCATTCCTTTTCCTTTCAATTTGGGGCAATCCCGCTTGAAGTGGCTGTGCTTGCGGCAGTAGGCACATTGATCCTTTCCTAGGGGCTCTTGGCGACTATGCGTTTTCCCACGGCTATGCTGCTTTCCGCTGCCCTGCTTTGTTACAATCCCTTGTTCTTGTAGGGCCATCACTAGGGACCAGCTTGTCTCTTTCACCGCTTTTTTTTTTTTTTTTTTTTTGTATTTTTCCGAAGCTGGAAACGGGGAGAGACAGTCAGACAGACTCCCGCATGCGCCTGACGGGGATCCACCCAGCACGCCCATGGGGGGGGGGGGGGGGCAACGCTCTGCCCACTAGAGGGCGATGCTCTGCCCCTCCGGGGCGTCGCTCTGCGGCGACCAGAGCCACTCTAGCGCCTGGGGCAGAGGCCAAGGAGCCATGCCCAGCGCCCGGGCCATCTTTGCTCCAATGGAGCCTCGGCTGCGGGAGGGGAAGAGAGAGACAGAGAGGAAGGAGAGGGGGAGGGGTGGAGAAGCAGATGGGCGCTTCTCCTGTGTGCCCTGGCCGGGAATTGAACCCAGGACTTCTGCACGCCAGGCCGACGCTCTACCACTGAGCCAAACGGCCAGGGCTCTTTCACCGCTTTTATTGCTTCAGTGTCCCCACCCGAGTGGCTATGCTTACTAATTTTTCCCTAGTTTTCCCCATCTAATTTTTGCAACTTTTTTCTAATGTCTGGGGCCGACTGGGTAACAAATGCTAGGTTAACTGCACGCCTATTGGGTTCCGCATCAGGATCAATGGGAGTCCAGGTGTGGTATGCCTCTAGTAGCTGCTCTAAGAATGCGGCAGGGGATTCCTGCGATCCCTGCATTACTTCACTTACTTTGGTCAAATTTGTGGGTTTGCAAGCTGCCGCCCACATCCCGACCAGGAGATACCGGCGGTAAGCTGTGAGTGCATCCCTACCGCCTCTGTCGTTGGGGTCCCAGTTAGGTCTCTCAGTGGGGAGTGCCGCTTCTAGGGCTGCCTGCCCGCAGGGGTGTCTGGGGCTTCCTGGCCCGCCCGGAAAGCGTGTCTTGCTTCGGCACGGATACGCTCCCACTGCTCCGTTGTGAACAGGACCTGCAACAACTGCTGGCAATCGTCCCACGTTGGTCTATGTGTGTGAAAAATAGACTCAAGAAGGGCAGTTAATGCTTGGGGTTTCTCGTCAAAAGAAGGGTTTTGGTGCTTCCAGTTGTACAGGTCAGAAGTGGTGGAAGGCACATACACGAAAGCACCCCCAGGGACCCCTCTGAGGGGCAGGAGGGTGGACTCCTGCCTCCTGGCAGGGCTTGCCTCACTGTCCCTGTCCTCCCCTTGGTAAGGGGTGCCCTGCCCAGTGTGCGCCAGGGAAAGGAGGGGCTCAGGACGAGGCTCCCTGTTCTCCTCAGCTGGAGATTCCCTCTTTGGCTCATCTGGGGGATTCAGGGTTTCTTCCTGTGGTGAAGGCTCCCGATATGGAGGGGGCTGCAAAAGGAGCTCATCTTCTGGTGCGCTCGGCAGGACTGCCGGCCTGGGTTCTTCTCGGGGCCTGGCCACTCTAGTTACTAACAGCCTACTACTTCCTTTCAGGGAGCATTTCTGCATCCACGGAGGGGGTCGCTCACAGAGAGCGACCCAAACGTCAATGTAGGGGAATTGGTCTGGTGCCCGGGCCTACCTGTTATTACTGACCATACTCTCCGGGCCAGGACTGAGTCGAACGACCCTTCGGTGGGCCAGCTTACCCCAAATGTGGGCCATTCATGTTCGCACAATGTGCGAAGGCGGCCCTTGGAGAATTTCTCCTCATATACATCCGCCTGTGGAACATCAGCCAATTTAAAATGAGAAATCATACATTCAAGGGGGGACTGTGGACCTTTGCTGCTTCTGCCACCCATGTCTGGCTGTGAGGAGAATAGGACCAAGACAAATGCAGTGACAAAAACAGACAAACAGCAAAAACAGATAGACAAACAGTCGCCACACTTCCCTTGAGCTCGGAATATCTAAACTCAAACGGGGTTTCCTAAAAGCGGGATACCTCCCAAATCTCCTAACCTTGCATCCGAGGGGAGACGGCCACCAGCCCCTTCCCGACACATCAGCCAGGGCTCGCGTGGCAATCAAATGGTCGCAACCTTGTTTTACTTACCCAGGGTTGAACAAGAAAGCTCCAGTGTGCATACCAATGGCGGTCCCTCGATCCCAGACGAGGCCCCAAAATGTTAAGCCTAATCCAGAGGGACTCAAAACATTGAAGACATGAACAAAATTCATCGATTACACACCAAAGCTTTATTGTCTAGCTTGGCCAAGCAGCAGCAACTCTGACAGAAATCTGAGGGAGTGCGCGCCGGCCCGTTGTTCTACTTAGTTTTTATAGTTTTGTAAGTGGGAAGTACAGAAGCAAAAATTGCAATTAGGTGCCCTTTACCACTATTGGTTATAGTCATATGCCCTTTAACATGATAGGACCATGTTCAATTTGCAAGCCATACATCATTTTGGAAAAAACAAAATTTACAGGTCAACACAATGATAGAAAGATGTCTCTTTACATATTAAGAGACATTCCTATATTTTTTAATATTTATCCACCATCTATTTGTCCAGAGTCACACACATTAACTATATGCATTCATATGGGAGAGGTAGTTTCTGTGGGGACAAATGCCCACAAATGGCTCATTACTATAAGAAAAGGTTTATTTTGGCTTTTCTCTTCCTGCACCTGGCCAGCCATTCACGCCTTTCCCCACAGGTGTGGTGGAATGTCAGGGAATCCATGTTTTCCTTCCCTTTGCATTTACAATACAATGCCAAGGGCCATCCTGGTTTTATGCCAATCACACAGTACAGAGATTATTCACAAAATTTCTCTGCACACCTTAACCCAAATTAATAAAATGTTCTTTAAGCCTCTTAAAATATTAATATCAATTCTGTAGCTTTTGGTACTTTACAACACCTGCAGGTGAGGTGGCACAGTGGCTCCTCAGGGCTCCTCACTTGTCAAACAAGGCCCTGCTTTGATAAAAACAGTATACAAGGGGAAAAAAATCGAATAGGTTTATTTTTGTTATTTGGTGATTATGTGCTCTACTGTATACACTTTTCTTCTGACTATGGAGAAAATAATTTATCTGCAAATCTTTCATTTTCCTTCAATAGAAACTATATGATTTCACACATAGGTAGGCTATAAAACTCAGACTAATGGATGCAGATAAAAATGAAGTGGTTACCAGGGGAAAGAAAATGTATAGAGGGAGTGGGAGTAGGGAAAGGTGTGGGGGGAAGGGTGTAAAGAGGGACAAATATAAGGTGATAGAAAATGATTGGATTTTGGGTGATGGGTATACAACATAATCAACAATTCAAATGCTATAGAAATGTTTACCTGAAACCTATGTACTCTTATTGATCACTGTCACCATGTTAACATAAATTCTCTAAATAAAAAAATATATATATATTAACTGATGGTTGAACAATCTTATTCAGGCTATATTTATGAAGGGTTGCTGTTTTCACTGAAATAACTCCCAATATTTATTTTAAATTATAATATTATCCTTAAAGGTGTGATGGTAAGACCTTAAGTCATAACAGTTGAGATATTATCTCATATTCACAACTTGAATGTGAGTGTGAATTTCTTTAGTATTAATTTGCATGGAAGGGAAAAGTGACATCAGCCAAGAATCAGAAAAATGAAATTTTCACAACAATCATGACTTAGTTTGAACTTAACAGATGGCAATGTGGTCTAAGCATGTTATGAAGTAAGGACTGGCTCACTGTGGCTACCCTCCAGAGGAAAACCAAGCAGTGGGTGTGACATTGACTAGTTTGATTGTTTTTTGTTGTTGTTTTTGCTCAAAGGCTCTTAAAATATATTTAGTGTTAGTAGCTATGTCCTTGCGGTAGAAGGCAACCTGTTTGTATTGGCTTTATCGAGGTCAAATTGCTGGGATCCAAGGAATAAGAAATGTAATCCAGGAGTGACATCAGAGAAATGTCTACTTGAGAGATTCTGCCAATCTCTCCCCTTGAAATTTCAACAAATTCAACAACTGAACTCAGAGGAAAAAAAAACCTTAGGAGCACCCAAAATTTACACACACCAGACAAAGGTATGATTGGGTGAAAAAGTGGCTGAATATATAAGACAGAGGATGGGGCATTTTGCTTTCTGTGATCTGAGGTAGGGGCACTTTTGTTTGGAGCAGGATGAAGAGGAGAGGCTGAACTAATAGGGATGGAGCTGAGTTAGTGTAGGCACGGAAAGAAAGGAAAGAACACACCAGCTTTGTCTGAGATCACAGACACTGAGCAAGCAGATGGGTGGTGGGATCCACCTAAAATTACCAGCAGAGGGTACCCGCATGGGCTGGCACCAGCATCTTTGTGCATTCCCAACTCCACGGTCACCGATGCAGCACTAGTGGCTCCACCTAGCATCACCAGCATGGGCAGTGAGCAGGCATACATGTGGGCCAAGGTGCTTAGCCCAAGATTAACAACGTTGGGCACCTGCGGGGGCACCAGCATCTTTGAGCACCCCCAGCTCCACGATCTCCAGCATGGGTGTGTACATGGGCCAAGATCCTTGGCCTGACAATGCCTGCACTGGGCACCTGAATGGTGGATGCAACCATCTGTGTGCAGTTGTGGGAGCTGGACACACATGTGACCTGTCACAAGCTACCGAGCAGCACAGGCAGGAGAAGCCCATTGGAGATTAAAATGGTGGTGTGCTGAGGCATGCAAGATAAGCTCACCAGCCCATAGAATTTTGCCTGTGTGTAACATAAAAAAACTTGGCCCTTGGTCTGTGCCTTGCCCTGCCTACTTGCACTGGCGGCAATGGTTCCCACTGCATTCCCCAGAACAGTGCTTTGAGCGGCACTGGAGTGGGGACCTGGCTATGCATAGATTCCCTTCCTGTGTGGACAGTGGCTGGGGCCGACCTCACAGCCAAGTCTCCAGGCTGCTAGCTCCAGTGAGAGGGACATGTGGGGAGGCACCAGGAAAACTGAGACTCCCATTACCGGAGCCAGATAATTGCAAAGCCCTGACAACAGGACTGACGCCCAGCCTACGTCACAGCGACACACCAGCAGACCTCTGCCCAAGAGCCCCACAGAGACAACACTCGTAGACCCATCTGCCAAAAAAAGGAAGAAGCTATCTCTCAAAACCAGAAAAAAATTACTTTTTTTAACGCTTTTTGTCATTTTTATTTCTTTCCTTTTTCTTTTTCTTTTTTTCTCTTTTTATTATTTTTTATCATTTTTCTTTTGAACTACATTATCCATAGTTGTTACATTTTTCATTCCTTTTTTTTTTTTTTTTGTGAGGGTTTCATTTCAGAAATCTTTACTTCTGGGGTTTTTTCTTTTTCTTTCTCTTTGTTTTGTATTTTATTTTCTGTCCTTTCCATCTCTTTATTCTTCCTTCTTGTTTCTTGTCCTTTATCTTTTTTTCTTCTTTATTGCTCTCCTCTGAGCATCATTTATCATTAAATTATTATATTTTGGACTCATATTTTTCTTTGTGGCATTTTGCTTGTTTTGACTTCATTTTTTCTCTATTTTATCATCTCTCCTCAGTTTCTACTCCTTGTTCTCTGTAGTTTTTGTTCCACTTATCACTATAAAATTTTCATTTTTTCACTGTATTTTTCCAACTTTTATTTTACTTTCTTAATTATCTCATGTTAGTGTTATTAATAATACCACTCTCAAATTCTATTAAGGAAAAAGAAATAAAATATTATGGATACAAAAGACAGAGATGTAGCTCAGATAGAGGATGAAAAATCTCTAGAAAAAATTTCAATTACATGGAAACCTTGGAGTTAAATGACAGGGAATTCAAAATTGAAGTCCTAAAAATACTCAGTAAAATACAAGAAGGCTCTAAAAGGCAATTTAGTGAGCTCAGAAGACAATTTAATGAAAAAAAAATACTTCATTAAGAAAATTGAAACTATAAAAAGGAACCAAACAGAGATGAAAAACTCAATACATGAACTGAAAAATGAGGTGACAAGCTTAGCTAATAGAACAAGTCAGATAGAAGACAGAATTAGTGACATAGAAGACAGGCAACTAGAGATACTACAGAGAGAAGAAGAGAGAGACTCACGAATTTTTTAAAAAAATGAGTAAGACCTACAAGAATTGTCTAACTCCATCAGAAAGAGCAATATATGAATAATGGGTGTATCAGAAGGAGAAGAGAGAGAAAAAGGAATAGAGAACATCTTTAAACAAATAATCGATGAGAATTTCCCAAGCCTGTGGAAAGAATTAGAGCCTCAAATCCAAGAAGCAAACAGAACTCCAAGTTACCTTAATTCAAACAAACCTGCTCCAAGGCACACTGTAATGAAATCATCACAAACCAATGACAAAGAAAAAATGCTCAAGGCAGCCAGGGTAAAGACTACAACATATAAAGGAATGCCCATTAGGTTATCATCAGATTACTCAGCAGAAACTCTGAAAGCCAGAAGACAGTGGACCCCAATATTTAAAGTATTGAAAGAGAGGAACTTCCAGCCAAGAATACTATATCCATCAAAGCTTTTCTTCAAATATGAAGGGGAAATAAAAACATTCACATATATAGAGAAGATGAGGGAATTTATCACCAGAAAACCCCCACTTCAGGAAATACTAAAGAAGATTATTTGACCAGATATAAAAAAGAACAAAACAAAATCACAAGTAAAAGCTCTAACAAGAGCACAATAAAAATAAGAATAATCTGTGACAACAAAAACAAAAAAGGGGAGAAGACAAAAATTAGCAGTAATAAAGGAGGATGGAGTACAGAAGCACTCATGAAATAATGGACTACAATGAATATGATATATATTCTTTTAATTACCTAATGGTAACCACCCCTGAAAATATGACTATTGAAACATATGACTTAAAAGAAGAAGAAACAGAGGAAAGAAGTATGGAATACAACCAAACAAAAACAAATGACAGAAAAACAAAAGAGAACAACCAAACAATAAATACAGCTATTAGAAAGCATTATTTAAAATGGCAATAGGAAGCCTAACCTGTGGTGGTGCAGTGAGATAAAGTGTCAACCTGAAACTCTGAGGTCACAGGTTCAAAACACTGAGGTTGCCTGGTCAAGGCACATATGGGTGTTGATGCTTTCTGCTCCTCCCCTTCCCTCTCCTCTCTCTCTCTCTCTCTCTCCTCTCTGAAAAATAATTGAAGAAACAAAATTTTTTTAGACAAAAATGGCAATAGTAAACCCACAAGTGTCAATAATTACATTAAATGTAAATGAATTGAACTCACCAATAAAAAGACACAGAGTAGCAGAATGGATCAAAAAAAATTCAACTGTATGCTGCCTTTAAGAAACACATCTAAGCTACAAGGATAAAAAATGATTCTCTAAGCAAATAATATCCAAAGAAAAACAGCTGTGGCCATACTCATATCTAACAATACTGACTACAAGACAACAAAGAAAATCAGAGACAAAGATGGTCATTTCATAATAATAAAGGGGACATTGAATCAAGAAAACATAATTCTTAATGTATATGTACCAAACCAAGGAGCACCAAAGTATATAAGACATCTACTAACTGATCTAAAAATAAAAACCAACAAATATACAATCAAACTTGGAGACCTCAATACACCATTGATGGCTCTAGATTGTTCATCCAAACAAAAACTAATAAAGAAATATTTGCCTTAAACAAAACACTAGAACAATTGCATATGATAGACATCTACAAAACATTTCATCCCAAAACATCAAAGTATACATTTTTCTCCAGTGTACATAGTACATTCTCAAGAATTGACCATATGTTGGGACACAAAAGTAACATAAACAAATTCAGAATGATTGAAATTATACCAAGCATATTCTCTGACCATAAAGCTTTGAAACCAAAATTCAACTTCAAAAAAGAAGTAAACACGACAAAATTTGTAAATTAAACAACATAATACTAAAAAATGACTTTGGGCCAAAGAAGAAATAAAAGCAGAGATCAAAAGATATATACAGACAAATGAAAATGACAACACAATGTATCAGAATCTCTGGGATGCAGCAAAAGCAGTAATAAGAAGGAAGTTCATATCATAACAGGCTTACATGAACAAACAAGAAAGAGTTCAAGTAAACAACTTAACATCACATCTTAAGGAACTAGAAAAAGAAGAACAAAGGCAACCCCAAAACAGCAGAAGAAAGGAAATAATAAAAATTAGAGCAGAAATAAATGAAATAGAAAACGGACAAACTATAGAAGGAATCAATAAAACAAGGAGCTGGTTCTTTGAAAAGATCAACAAAATTAACATCTTTGGCAAGACTCACTAAGGAAAAAAGAGAAAGGACTCATTAAAACAAATTTCAAAATGAAAGAGGAGAAATTACCACAGATATCATAGATATACAAAGGATTATTGTAGAATACTACGAAAAACTATATGCCACCAAATTCAACAATCTAGAGAAATGAAAAATTCCTAGAACAATATAATCTTCCTAGACTGAATCATGAAGAAGTAGAAAGCCTAAACACACCCATAAGCAGGGAGAAAATAAAAACAACTATCAAAATCTCCCATAAAATAAAAGTCCAGGGCCAGATGGCTATACTAGTGAATTCTACCAAACATTCAAAGAAGATTTGGTTCCTATCCTACTCAAAGTCTTCCAAAAATTGAAGAAGCAATAATTCCAAAAACATTTAATGAGGCTAACATAACCCTCATACCAAAACCTGGCAAGGGCAACACAAAGAAAGAAAACTACAGACCAATATCTCTAATAAATACAGATGCAAAAATCCTAAACAAAATACTAGCAAACCAAATACAACACCACATTAAAAAAATAATTCACCATGATGAAGTGGGATTCATCCCAGAATCACAAGGATGGTTCAACATACGTAAAACAATTATTGTAATACACCATATCAACAAAACAAAGAACAAAAACGAAATGACCCTATCAATAGATGCAGAAAAGGCATTCGATAAAATACATCATTTTATATTTAAAACACTCAACAAAATGGGTATAGAGGGAAAATATCTCAACATAATAAAGACTATTTATGACAAACCATCAGCTAACATCAAATTAAATGGCAAAAAACTAAAAACTTTTCCTCTAAAATCAGGAACAAGACAATGCCGCCCACTTTCTCCACTCCTATTCAACATAGTTCTGGAAGTTCTAGCCAGAGCAATCAGACAAGAGAAAGAAATAAACTTCATATTGGGAAAGAAGAAGTGAAGTTTTCACTTTTTGCAAAGAGGGAATCCTATAGATAGAAAACCCCAAAGACTCCACAGAAAGACTATTAGAAACAATAAACCAATACAGTAAGGTCACAGGATACAAAATTAACATACAGAAGTCAATTGCTTTCTTACATGCCAACAATGAAACTTCAGAAAATGCACTCAAAAAATAATCCCTTTTACGGTTGCAACAAAAAAATAAAATACCTAGGAATAAACATAACAAAGAAGGTAAAGGTCCTATATAATGAAAACTACAAAGCATTGTTAAAGGAAATAAAAAATCCCACAATGAAATAGAATAATATTTCTTGTTCTTGGATAGGAAGAATAAGTATCATTAAAATGACCATGTTACCCAAAGCGGTATACAAATTTAATGCAATTCCCATCAAAATTCCAATGTCATTTTTTAAAGAAATGAAACAGAAAATCATCAGGTTTATATGGAACCAAAAATAAAACCCAAATAGCCAAAATAATCCTAAGGAAAAAAATGAAGCTGGAGGCATTACAATATATTATACTACAGAGCCACAATAATCAAAACAGCATGGTACTGGGAGAAGAAAATAGACACTCAGACCAATGGAACAGAATAGAGAGCCTAGAAATAAAACCATATATATATGGTCAAAACATCTTTGATAAAAGAGCCAAAAACACACAATGGAGAAAGAAAACCTCTTCAATAAATGGTGCTGGATAAACTGGAAAGCCAAGTGCAAAAGAATGAAACTCAACTATGGTTTGTCCCCTTGTACAAAAATTAATTCTAAATGGATCAAAGACCTAAATATAAAATCTGAAAGAATAAAATACATAGAAGAAAACATAGGTACTAAACTCATGGACCTTGGCCATAGAGAACATTTTATGAATTTTACTCCAAAGACAAGGGAAGTAAAGGCAAAGATAAATGAATGGGACTGCATCAGACTAAAAAGCTTTTGCACAGCAAAAGAAACTGACAACAAAACAAACAGACAGCCAACTAAATGGGAGATATTTTTGAACAACAGCTCAGATAAGGGGCTAATATCCAAAATATATAAAGAACTCACAAAACTCAACAACAAACAAGCAAATAATCCAATAAAAAATGGGAAGAGGACATGAACAGACACTTTTCCCAAGAAGAAATACAAATGGCCAATAGATATATGAAAAAAATGCTCATCTTCACTAGCTATTAGAGAAATGCAAATCAAAACTACAATGAGATACCACCTCACACGTTATGTTGGCTGTTATCAATCAACAAGACAAGTAACAAGTGTTGGAGAGGCTGTGGAGAAAAAGGAACCCTAATTCACTGTTAGTGGGAATATAAAGTAGTATAATCATTATAGAAGAAAGTATGATGGTTCCTCAAAAAATTAAGAATAGAACTACCATATGACCCAGCAATCCCTCTACTGGCTATATACCCCCAAATCTCAAAATCATTGGTACGTAAAGACACATCCAGCCCCATGTTCATCACAGCATTGTTCACGGTGGCCAAGACATGGAAACAACCAAAAAGCCCTTCAATAGAAGATTAGGTAAAGAAGATGTGGTATATATATACAATACTATGGAATACTACTCAGCCATAAGAAATGATGACATCGGATCATTTACAACAACATGGATTGGCCTTGATAACATTATCCTGAGTGAAATAAGTAAGTCAGAATAAACTAAGAACTGTATGATTCCATACATAGATGGGACACAAAATTGAGACTCATGGACATGGAGAAGAGTGTGGTGGTTACCAGGGGTAGGGGAAGGGAGGAGAGCGAGGTGGTGGAGGGAGGGGAGGGGCATAAAGAAAACCAAATGAAGGGTGATGGAGGATGAGTTGACTTTAGGAGATGGGTATACAACATAATCGAATGTCAAAATGATCTGGAGATGTTTTCTCTAAATCTATGTGCTCTACCAATGTCACCCTGTTAAAATTAATTGTCTAAATAAAACTATTAAAAAAAAAGAAATTTAATCCAGGTTCAAGGACAATAAGCCTTTAGAAATGCCTTCATCTTTGAAAAAAAACCCCAAAACATCTCTCAGTCTATTTATGAAATGCTTGAGTAACTGCTGCCGAAAAAACACATCCCACAGCTGGAACCACTTATAACCAAAGGTTTAATTTAATTTTCAACTGAATGAGATAGACAGTCATGCTGGCTGAATACCTAGCTTGATGGACTTTGGGGGATCAGGCAATTAGCTGAGACAATTGACCCCAGCAAGTCTATACTTGGGAGGCTGACCAAAGTTTTAAGAAATGTTTTGGCACCGCTGGCCTGACTCTTTTTATTAATGTTTTCCCTGCTTTAAACTAGAGGAATTCAGGAGACAATCTTAAAAATGATTCCTGTACCCAAGGGCTCTTGTACTGTTTACATTTCACACCCACTCCAGGAGGACAAGTGAAGTCAACTGTAGACAGAAATTCTTATGATTCAGGTTATACTTCTTACATTAAGCCCTTATATATATTCAACAAGCTTGGTCAACTTTTCCCTTGTATTTAGACAGTTTATTTTTATTTGTTTGTTTGTTTTGGGAAAGAAAGCAGAAGGAAGAGAGACAAGAAGGGAGAGAGATGAGAAGCATCAACTCATAGTTGTGTCACTTTAGTTGTTCATTGATTGCTTCTCATATATGCCTTGATTCAGGGTGGGTGAGTTCAAGCCACGACAGTGACCTTTTGCTTAAGCCAGGTCACTGGCTTGAGCCCAAAGTCCCACTGGTTCCTCAGATGAAAACAGCGGGAACTCAGTGGTGATGACCACATACGTAGGCTTGCCACCCCATTTCCTTTAGGGTTTAAAAGTGCTACACAGAAGTTTGGGTCTGAAGGCCAACAGGTGAATTTCACAACCACAGCAAGCACTGTTAAGGGTCTGCAAAAAAATGTTATTTTCAGAAATAAGTCAAATCAACACAAGATTAATAAAGCTTTAATTACACACACACACACACACACACACACACACACACACACACACACACACACACACCCCTTTGGGCTGAAACCAGTGACCATAATGTAGATGATTCCATGCTCAAGCTGGCAGCCCTGTGCTCAAGCAAGTGAGCCCGTGCTCAAGTGGACGACCTCAGGCTTTGGAATCTGGGACCTCAATATCCCAGATCAATGCTCTATCCATTGTGCCACCACCCATCAGACTCAGACACTTTAGAGGCAAAGCTAGACTTTTCATGAGCTGTGGAAGGCCAAGCTCATAGGAAACTTCAGCTTGAATCATGTAGAGCTCAAGCTAAGGACTACCCAGCTGGTGAAGCTTAGCCTGTGTCCCCAGCTCTAGCCGGCAGCTCTTGGTGGATGTGAAGACCCTAACAGGAAAAGCCAGGGCATGAGCTCTGGTTCTCATAAGAAACTGCAAGCACATCAGCTCCTCCAACTCTGCGGGCTGCATGTCCCAGTGCCAGCTCCCACACATATTTGGGCAGGCAAGGTTTGGCATCTTTTCAGCAGCATGTCCCTTCCCACTCTACCTCCCATGGCATGAGAGTTACCTACACTCACCTCCACCTCATAATTCCTTAATTCTGGTATATTGGATGCTGCGTGTTTGCTAATATACTTGTCTCCTCTCTCAGTTGTGAAATCATGAACTGAAAGATATTTTCAACAGTCCTATATGACTATAGTCCCTGGCTCAAGAAATGTGTGCACAGATACATGAATCTCTATAAACTTCAGATGAGAAATATTGTGAATACTGAGAAAATACTGTGTATCTTAGTTCAGGCTGCTACAAGACAATGTCAAGGACTGAGGGACTAAAATGATACACATTCACGTCTCACTTTTCTGGAGGCTGGGAGGTCCAAGGTCAAGGTGCTGTTCCTCAGGAGAACTCTCTTTATGGTTTATAGATGGCCACTTCTTTTCTGTGTCCTCATATGGCAAGACGACAGAAAATTCTGGTCTCTTTCTTGTTTTATACAGACACTAATCTCACCATGAGGCCACCACCCTCAAAAACTCATCTAAGTTCAATTACTTCCCAAAGGCCTCACTTCTTAATACCATCACATTGGGGATCAGGGCTTCAGAATATGAAATTGAGAACATAACATTCAGTTCATCACCGTGTGCCCAGACTCTTGTCTGTTCATTAACAAATGCAGCTGAAGTCAATGCTGTAAAATGTGACTTTCCAGGGAATGAATAGAACAGCACAGGGCTGGGGTCATGTCTTAATCTTTTGATTGCCTCATTTCCCAAGTGTTTCCCCCAAATCAGTGAGGTGGCCAGTCCAGGAGGCAGGCTCCTTGCCAAGTCACAGGCTCTGAGGTACCTTTACCTGAACACTTGACACACTGTCCAAGATTGCTGCCTGGGCTGTCTGCTTGGTCCCAGAATGGAGACACTTCATTTCTGGCCCCGGATTCCACCATTCATTTGCTGTCAATTTCCCATTGATTTTAAATGTTTTTGTTGGCTTTTAGAGCACTCAAGAACCCAAGGCTTTCCTTCACCATTGATTTCCTTGCTCCCAGTCCAGGGCATGAACTTCATCATTTTCATCCCCTGGCCAGTGACCAGCACTTCTGCCTTGCACTTGGAGGTATTGCTGCCTTGTTCTGGGTCAAGTCTAGGGGACTGGGCTTGCTTCCTCAAATACCTGTGGCTCTGAGATGTTTTGCTCCAAGCCAAGCTGAAAGTGCTGACTGTTCACTATGACTGAGGGGCAAGAGCTAACTTGCCTGGAATGCACACCCTTTGTCAGCTACTGCGCTAAAAATTTGACATGCACTACCTTATTTAATCTCCCAAAAAGTCCTTAGGGCATAGGTTCACCAGTTTGCAAAGAGGGAAACTGAGGTTCAGAGAGACACAGTAATTTAGGGACTATAGAGGTATATTAACAACCTCTCAAACAGTGCTTGTCAGACTCCCACAGTCCAGGACGTGGTGTAATTGTGCATACGCAGCTTAGGCCACTCATTTCACAAGGTCAAGTTCAACAACACCCAAGCTGGTCTATGTCATGATCAAGGAGAAGTCCAATAATTACAGGTGGATGTCTCAGCAACATTAGGTTACAATAAAACTTTCTAATGACACCTTCTCAGTTCTGTACTTACCTTGTTCCCAACTGAAATCAAGAATCTTGAGGCCAGCTCCAGCCAGTACCTAACACCTGTGTGGCAGTGCTCCAACGGTCTATAGCAGTGGTCCCCAACCCTCAGACTGCGGACTGGTACCGGTCCATGGGCCATTCGGTACCAATCCACAGAGAAAGAATAAATAACTTACATTATTTCCATTTTATTTATATTTAAGTCTGAATGATGTTTTATTTTTAAAAAGTGACCAGATTCCCTCTGTTACATCCATCTAAGACTCACTCTTCACGCTTGTCTTGGTCACGTGATACATTTATCCATCCCACCCTAAAGGCCGGTCCGTGAAAATATTTTCTGACATTAAACTGGTCCGTGGCCCAAAAAAGGTTGGGGACCACTGGTCTATAGGCTTCTAAAAAGAACATGATGGAGTAATGGGGAAAGCCCTAAATATTAAGTGAGGTGACCTTGAGTCTATCCTGCCATCACCTCAATGTCTGACTTCCGCAAGGCACTGACTGCAGATTTCAGTTCATCTTGGCTCCCCACTTTACACCCATCTTTTCTTCTCAGTGACCTGCCCTGCAGAGTTTAGGTTCCTGTACCAAACACAGAAACAGCAGCCTCACACACACTATTTGGCCAGCTCTTCCCATTGCTACAGGTCAAATCCTTATCCTACATCCCTAATAAAATATATCTTCTAAAGGTTTTGCTTTGCTGAGCAAACCTAGCAGGAATGGTGGCCACCAAATGTGTAAAAGCTTCACCCCTACAAACTTAGCATCTAAAGAGTCTTTTATGCTCATATGATTCTTATGTCTTTTGATTACTGTCTGCCCCTCTTCTCTCCAAAAAGGTAGACCCTACGAGGGCAGGGTTGACTTCCTCATAGATATGAAAGCTAAATCCTCAAAGCCAAACACAAAACTAACCAAGAAAAGTGTCAGTTACTGGAGTCACCAGACAATTACAAAAACAGATGTTCCTTCAACCTCTAGAATGCCAGCTTGAGGTAGCAAAACTTCTACTTAAAGAATTAATCCCTAGGTTGGACTGCCTTACAGCATTCAAAGCTACATGGACCATCATTCATTTCAGAAACCTCCTAGAGGATAAGACAGGCACGACAGATACAGATACAATGGAAACTACATGCATCTTGGAGTTCACAATTTATAGGGCAGACTGAGAAAATGAACCACACAATAAAGAAGACCCTGGTGAAGATGTGCCAGGAAACGCATTTGAAATGGGACCAGGAACTGCCTATTACCTTGCTCCAGATTAAGATAGCACCCGAAAAGGGCTTACTTACATTAAGCCCTTTTGGAATAGTTTATGGGAAATCCTTCCAAGTTTGTTTTAGGAACGACCCCTTTAGATTAAGAACATGAATCAAAAATCAAACAATATGTACAACATTAGGGTAAATACTAACAACTTTGCACAAGTTTGCTCATTACAGTTCTATCTATCCATCTCACGAGCTCTTATACCTGTTCCAGCTAGGAGACCAAGTCTTACTAAAGACCGGAAAGACTCCAGGTCCTGAATAGCACTTAGCTGGACAATGGACTGGTTGGTCCCTGTGATGTCCTTCTGACAACACACTCTTCCCTCAAGCTCACGGGAATCGCGCCTCGGATCCACTGCACACGGAGGAAGTAGATGTTGCCTGAGGAGGCCTTGGACCTTGCTGTTGCTGTTGATACTGCAAGAAAAGCTGGGCCTGCACTTACTTTCAGAAAAACACATACATCTTCCAAATTGAAATAATTTCTGTAAAATAGATACATAATATTTACCCCATAGCTTGTGAGACTGAGAAAATGTATAAAATGTATACCAGATACATTCATCCTCTCTATTATAGCTTTAGTGATCATATGATCAAATTAAATGATTAGATCATTTTTGAAAGAGAAATTCATCTTATACATCGGATTTTACTGTATTATCTCCCTCCACCCTTACAATAAATCTGAGGACCCTTTCTTGGGAAAAATGAATGAATATTTGTTTTCCAAACCATTTTAGGCAATTCATTAATGCCCTAAAAGCCAAGGTTGGTCACAAATCCAAGTAAAGGAATTCTGGTTTACAATCTGACCAAGGTTCTGAGAGTTGTTTCTCTTTCAACATTGTCCTTAAGGTTTGTGGGGGGTTTTTGTTTTTGTTGTTTGAAAGGAAGAACTACATGCATGCAAAATAATTATCATTATTCTCTCAGCTATACTGATCCCAAACAGCCCACGATGCAGCTCTATTCAGAAGACTAGAGAAAGGGCAGAGAAGCTTCAAGGAAGGAGAGGGAGGGTGTCACTCAACTCTTAGCCATCCTCCAGTGTAAAGGAGGAGCAGATAATTCTTTGTGGAAATACATCAGTTCTTTTGATTCTGTACCTTTGAGGCGTTACACCATGCATAGCAACTTCTCCTAGTAACAGATTTTATCCTTTCTACAATCAACAAAGCTCATTTTCATTTGCCCAGCCAATCAGTCTCTAGTGCCCTAAATTTAATTCTTCTGTATCTACTACACAGCTCTTACAAAATGTGCAGAATAAATATAAAGACCTAAATCAGAAGAGAACATGTAAAAGGTACTCTCTCAAACAGATAATGAAAGTGAAGAAAAAGTCACATTTTAAAGTTTCATCTTCTTTCAAGTATTTATATCAGCAGGCAAGACACTTTGTCAATTCTAGTCCTTTTATAAAATGTAAGTTGGAATATTTCTTGATGAAATGTTACCACAAGAGGCCAACTAAGGTCTTGGCTAGAATACCTTACTGGAATATTTTGTTTCCGTTGGAATTTACAGGAACGTCGGAATTTAATTTGACATTCTAACAATTGCAGCATTTGTATTAAGTGCAGTGAAGCAGAAAACTCACCCTCTCCTGCTCCCCATTCATCTTTCCTTTGCCCTTGTGCAAACTGCCCATTCGCTTATCCCACTGAATGAAAGTGTTCAGAAGAAAACAAATGTCACATCTAATTCAGTCAACAGTTCCACAAAATGTAGGTTTTTAATACCTAGAATAAATGATTCGTGTATTCCTTTAACAAATTATTCTGTTTAGTGGTTGGATTAGAGTTTAAAATATAAATTACTGACTTATTACATTCTACTTTCAAAAAACATAGTATTCCATCATATAGAGTGTGAAAATCTTATGACAATATACCTGTTTTTCCCTCCTATTATCTGTGCTATCATTGTCATACATTTTAATTGCACATGTATAACATAATATATGTTTTTTCTCTTTAAAGAGTCAATTATGTTTTTAAAAAGTTAGAGATGGGGTAGAAGCTTATTTAATGGTACTTATTTAAAGTGTCCTTCATTTCTTTGTGTAGATTTGTTTTTATTTACCACTTTTCTTTTCCTAAAGAACTACCGTTTTTGTGCAGTTCTGATGTTGATGAATTTTGTTTGCTATTGTTAGTCTGCTAGTGAGTTATTTTCTCTAGTTTTGAAGGATATTTTCAGTGGATATAAAATTCTAGGCAGATAGTTTGTTTGTTTTTTCATTTAGTTCTTTATAACTGCCATTCTACTCTCTCACATTGTTTTCTGTAAGTCAGCCATAATTTGTATTATTGTTCTTCTGTAAGTATTGTGTGTTTTTTCTTTGCTTCTAAAATTTTGTTTTCACCATTGGTTCACGCAAATTTCTAATGACATGCCTTAATGTGAATTTCTTTTTTTTTTATTACATCTGAGGTTTGTGGAGCTTCTTGGATCTTTGGACTTCTATTTTTCATCTAATTGGTAAAGATTTTGGTTAACATTTCTTTCTTCCTTTCTTCTTTCTTTTTTTCTTTTTTTCTTTTTTTAATGAGAGGAGGGGCGATAGAGAAACTTCCACATGCAGCACAACCAGGATCCACTGGCAATTCCTGTCTGGAGCTGATGCTCGATCCAACCAAGCCATCCTTAGTGCCTGGGCCAACATTCAGACCAATCAAGTCACTGGCTGATAGAGAAGAGAGAAAGAAGGCGGAGAGAGAGGGAGAGAGAAGCATACAGCCACTTTTCTTGTGTGCCCTGACCGGGGATTGAACCTGGGATGTCTATATGCCAGCCAATGCTCTATCCACTGAACGCACTGGCCTGGGCCAGTTAACATTTCTTAAAACATTTTTTTTCCTGACCATCTTCTCTCCTTTAAGGTTTCTAACCTCAGACTTGATATTATCCTACAAGTCATTAAAGCTATGTTTAGTTATTTTTTTTCCCTCTGCATGCTTCAATTTGATTAGTTTCTTTGATTTCCTTGAGATTTTTTTCTGTAGTGTTTCATTTATTTGTTAATGTCATTCTATTAATTTTTCATGTTGAATACTGCATTTTTCAGTTTTTAAATTTGTTTGGGTTTTTTTTTATAGTTTCTATTTTTTTTATTGAGACTCACCATCCATTCCCTCATAATGTTTATATGTATATTTTTAATATCCTTGACTGCATTTATAATAGCTATTTGTATCCTAATTTTATCACCTGTTTTTTCTCATCTGTTTCCATTATGCACTGATTCTCTTTCTTCATATTTTCTGCTTTTTCATACATCTATTAATATTTTATTGGATGCCAGGTATTATGGATTATGCCTATTGTATAGATTTTATTCTCTTCCTTTAAATAATGTTGGTTTTGTCTGGAAGACAGTTAACTTCCTTATAAATCAGCTTTTTTTTTTTTTTTTTTTTTTTCTTTTTCATTTTTCTGAAGCTGGAAACAGGGAGAGACAGTCAGACAGACTCCCGCATGCGCCCGACCGGGATCCACCCGGCACGCCCACCATGGGGCGATGCTCTGCCCACCAGGGGGCGATGCTCTGCCCATCCTGGGCGTCGCCATGTTGCGACCAGAGCCACTCTAGCGCCTGAGGCAGAGGCCACAGAGCCATCCCCAGCGCCCGGGCCATCTTTGCTCCAATGGAGCCTTGGCTGCGGGAGGGGAAGAGAGAGACAGAGAGGAAGGAGAGGGGGAGGGGTGGAGAAGCAAATGGGCGCTTCTCCTGTGTGCCCTGGCCGGGAATCGAACCCCGGTCCTCCGCACGCTAGGCCAACGCTCTACCGCTGAGCCAACCGGCCAGGGCTAAATCAGCTTTTAAAAAATATTTGTTAAGGAAAGTCTAATCCTTAACTCTGGGATAATAGCAGTGCTGCCCCCAATGCATGGTCTCTCTCGTGTGTCATTTGAGTCTCCAGATTATCAAAGCGGTCTCCCCACTTACACTTAAACAATATCTCAGTCTCTACAAGCTTCAGGGTCTCAAATCAGCTCTGATCTAAACAGCATTTATTCTTTGCCTACCCTCATGCATTCTTGTCCTGCACACATGCTACTTGACATTCATCCACAGTCCAGGAGGTAACAGGAGCGTTCTGAAGCTCCTTTGTAGACCTCTACTTTTCTAGAACTCTATCTTGTAGATTTCAGCCATAGCATCAGCCCTCACTCCAATCTCAACACATCTGCTCAGTGAGACTGCCATTCTCTACTTCAGTGTTTCCTCCCGGTGTCATGATCGGTCAAGGCTTTCAAAGCAAAACACTTCGGAAATCAAGGGATTCACCTCATGCATTTAAAGGCCAGGTTATAATGTAAGCAAATCTTCAACCAAGTTGTGCCATATTCAGTAGACATATTATTTAAACGTATTTATTAGTAAGTATGTGTAAAGTGGTTTATACAAAATGTTTTTGTACGTTGATGAGTTTTTGGAAGCAGAGTAGGTCGCTGCCCTTGTAACCTGTTTTCACGGGAGGTCCGCAGGAGGCAGTGTGGCGCGGAAACACAGGCAGAGTCCGCAGGAGGCAGTGTGGCGCGGAAACACAGGCAGCGTCAGGAGACTGCGCGGGCTCATCCAAACAGTACAAGCTGCAGGCCTGGCAAGATTTTTATATCCTGTTTATGTCAAGAGAGAGGACTGTCTCTGCACGGCTCTGGCCTAACCAGGTGTCTTGAACACCACTGATTTACCCAATGAGAACCCGTTTATAACATCTATTAATTTTAAACCCCTAATTTTATAAGTGCAAACACATTTCTGATGTTCATTTGCGTAATTATCAAAGATTCAAGGATTGTCAATGCATCTGAAATTGGACCTTGATGATTAAAAGCAAGCTGAGTGCCTCTGGTGTATAAACTCATTTAGGCTGCAGTCTTCACCTAGCATGTAGCTGAAGCTAGCACACAAAATACGTGCTGACTGTTCTGAAATGTTTAAACTTCCCATAATCCTGTTAATAGGAAGAGCTGGCATCAGAAAAATCTCAAATCTGGGTCCTCCAACATCATGAGCTGATGAACTAATAGGGAACAAAAGAATCTGGGGAAACTTCTCTCAAAAGGATAATCTTGCCTGACCGGGCAGTGGTGCAGTGGATAGAGCTTCAGACTGGGATGCCGAGGACCCAGGTTCGAGACCCCGAGGTTGCCAGCTTGAGTGTGGGCTCATCTGGTTTGAGCAAAGCTCACCAGCTTGGACCCAAGGTCGCTGGCTTGAGCAAGGGGTTACTTGGTCTGCTGTAGCCCCACGGTCAAGGCACATATGAGAAAGCAATCAATGGACAACTAAGGTGTCGCAACAAAAAACTAATGATTGATGCTTCTCGTCTCTCTCTGTTCCTGTCTGTCTGTCCCTATCTATCCCTTTCTCTGACTCTCTCTCTGTCACTGTAAACAAAACAAAGCAAAAAAAAAAAAAAAAAAAAAAAAAAAAACAGAATAATCTTGCTTTCAAGACTCTTTCTCCCTTCATGATCTGATTGTTCATGTTAGACCAGCATTCCCACAGTCCTCTGTCTGGAGATGACTAGCACTAACGTGGAGCCCGAGCAGCAACAGGGCTGTGTTGGGAGGGGATGGGCTGCTAGGTCCTCACATGTTATGACTCAGAGCATGTTACAAGGCCAACACAGATTCAAGGGGTGGGGAAATAGATTTGATGGGAAGAGCTTCAGAGACATTATGGCCTTATTTCAGGTACCACAGATAAGTGCCCCGAAGACAAGGATTGAGGTTCTATGGAAGTGTTAAAGGATCAAAAGAGTCTCATTTGAATGAAGGCTCAACTCTGCCCCCAAGAAGTGATGCTGATATGAGCTCTCAAGAATTAAGACACATTGACTAGGACAGTAGTGTTTAGAGAGCATGACCATTTGTACAAAGACTGGTGGCAGGTCATACAATTCACAAATATGAAGATTTCAAGGAAGCCTCTATTTTCAAGGGCACAAGTCTGGAAATCTCATGGGATTATGAAAGATTACCACTTTGTCAATAAATGCAGTGAAGTAGGTACTGAGCTGAACCTTCTGAGAAACAAGAGTCCCTCCCAACTCAGTCACTCAGCAGTTGCATTCTCTAATCAGAAAATGGTAGAATAAAGAGGTCATCAAATACTGCTACATTATCCAAAATGGTTTCTGAATGCTGTCAATGAAAGACCCTCTGTACTAAAATGTTTGGGAAATACCCAGTTAAATGAGTTTATTACCAAAGTAATTAGGTATAAATGAAGTCATAAGAGTCATGAGGATTGTCAGGGTGGGATTAGTGTCCTTATAAGAAAAAACGCCAGAAAGCTCATTCCCTCTGTGCATGTATTAAGAGGTCATGTGAGCAGATGGTGGCTTTTTATGGGTCAAGAGAAGAGACCTCATAATAAAACCTACCTTGCCAGCACCTTGATCTTGAGCTTCCCAGCCTCCAGATGTGTGAAAAATAAATGTCCATTGCTCAAGTCTATGGAATTCTATAAGAGCAGCCTGAGCTGACTACTACATATAAGGTGCTGAGTTTGAGGGCTTATGATCTTACTTCCTAGGAGACTATGTAATAGTGATAGTGATGATCACTTCCTACTTCTATACCATTTGATCCTTAAAGAACTCTGAATTTTTCCTGTTTCAGAGTAGTCTGACTTTGTCCAAGGTCACAGAGCGCCAAGGTCGGTAGCCTTGCACCTTCTTCTGCCCTGTGACCTTCTCATACATCAAGCTGATTTATGAGAACTATGGAGTGCAGATTAGGTACAGTTTTCCCCAATCCAAATGTGAATTGTGTTGAGAAGCCTGTGAGTTTTCAGGAAGTGTGACTGGAGTATCTCCAAATGCAAGTTTGAACTGAAGGAGCAACATTCATTGATGCCACAGTTGCAGCAACTCAGAATGAAGGCAGCCTGGTAAATAACACAAGAACCCCTTATATAGTGCTTCCTAGATATTGGGTACTGTTGAGGAGCTTTACACATATTCACTCATTCAATCTTCACAATAATAACCCTGAGACATGGCTATTGTTATTATGCCACTGTACACATTAATAAATGAAAATATAGAGAAAAGGCATAACTCTGACTCAAGGTGCCTCTAACTAGATGATAGGGGAGGTGTGTGTGTGCATGTGTGGGAGGTAAAGGAGAGAAGGGAGTGATTCCAGATGACTAACTCCAAGTGAGCGTCATATTCTGCTTCCCAGTTTCCCTCAGCAACACAACCACAATACCTTTTTAGCTGCACTTTCATACCGGGGGATGGGAGGAGGTTCAGCTTGAAATCCCCTCCATTCATTACTCTTCCAACTTAAGATATTGAAAAATTTTGTTAAAATGCAAATCTTACCCTGGAGGGGAAATACATTAAATCATTATTTTCCACTTAAACGTTTTGTGAATTCATTTCCTTGATTGATTTTTGATTCAATGAAAAGCCCACCCAGAGTGCAGAACCAAGGGGCTGTTGTTGTTTTGGGAGAATGGGAGGGTGATGGCATGAGACTCTGTTCTGAAACAACATTGGAGTAACTCCTCATAAACACCATGCTAGACACTGTGTTACTTATCCATAAGTTCATGGGAGCATTGCCATATCAGATATTATTATCCCCATTTTACAGATAAGAAAACTAAGGCTCAGGGAGGATCAGTAACTTGCTTGAGGAGTAACTAGTAAATGTTGAAGAGAGATAGCTCAGATAGAGCATTACAACTCTGAGAGCTCTGGCAATCCTGGACACAAATGTGTCCAAGTGCAAAGCAGGAGAGGACAAGAGGACTTTCAGAGAAGTGTAAATAGAGAGGGACAAGAAGGGAAGGAGCTCCGGCCACCCTTTCCCCTGCTTCATGTCCACACTTTATTCTGTGGTGACCTCAAAGAACCAGCAGATGTCCACCCTAAGGCTCTGCTGCTGCCCTAGAGACAGAGAGGTCTGTCCCTGCCAGGAAGCTACAGCCAGTTTCTGATTCTGTGCCATTACTTTCTCCAGTTTCATTATGTCACCTTCTTCATGAAGGTACCTGAGCATGCAGATAGGTAGGAGATTGTCACACTGTGAGTCCTGCAGACTGGGTGTGTGTGGGGGGGAATGATCTCTCAAAACAGGCGTGTGTCCTGGCTCCCCCTCCATCTCAGGGGACCATCTCTCCACCTCACCTGTGGGACAGCCCTGAGAAGCCAGGACCACAGCCCTCTTTTGATCACCTTCCTTCTCAAAGCAAAGGAAAGATTGAGGCTCTGCACTTACAGCTCAGTGACTTTGAGCAAATTGCTCAGTGCCTTTGATCTCCATATGTGTAAATGAGGATGAGGATAACACTTGCCTGGGCCAGTAGGTGTCAGGGTTAGGTGACAAACCACAGAAAGTGCATAGCCCCGTGCCTGGCTTCTCATAAATGCCCATCAATAGTCTCTGCTCTGGCTGGTGGTGTTGTTACCGATAACTGAGGAGAAATGCCAGTTGCATAATCTCTGACTACACTCCCTATTGCAACCACTTTGCTTTTCTTTACACACACACTCATACACACACCACCTCATGGCAATGAGGCAGAGCTGCATAGACAGAGTCAGCGGATGGGGAAATGTTCAGTTCTGGGCTGTACCCAAGGCTTTGAACAAACTACCCCTTCTCTCTGGGTTCTGGAGAGGACTTGAGATTTAGGTAGAAAACGTGAGGTGAAGTGTCAGGAGTCACAACATGGAAAGTTCAATCCAAATCCAGATGGCAGAAAAGTTTTGAGGGGCACCATTGTGTTTTGAAAATGGAGCATGTCACATCAAAGCCCAGATATTTGGCTTCTCCCAGCACTGGGGGTGTCTGTACCACTGAAAGTCCTAGAACCAGAAGGTGCATTAGAATGGATATATTTCCCACCACTTGGCCCTGGCAGGTCTGTGATTTTGCAAATCTTTGAACTGATGAATTCTCAATTCTCTTCCAGCTCCAAAATTCAGCAGTTGAAACCACAGGTTTGTCTTACAGAGACTAGGATTTCTCTCCCTGCTGCAAGAGGGTTAAGTGGCTGCGTCTGAAAGGACAAAGCAAGAGATGATGTGGTAGGGAGCTCTGCTTCAGAAGATACTCCTGGAGGGGAGGCAGATTTTTGTTGTGATTCAGAGGAAAAGAGTCTGAGCCTCTCTCATTCATCAGCCCATCCCTTCTCCTACCGCTGCTGGAAGGCCCTGCGTTCACTGCCACCATGGGAGGTCTTTGCAGCTGCTGCCATCTTCTGGAACTCGGAGGCTCTGCACCCTACTGGTGGATGCCCTGAGAGGTTTGTACAGACCTTTCCCCCAAGCCAGGAATTCTAGCTCTTGCCCTAGGATGCACGCATTGGGTTTCACCTCTGCAATTGCTGGTGTTTACTGAGCCCCTACAGTGGGCCAAACACTATGCTTCCAACCTTAATCCATTCACCAGAATGGAAGCCGCATGGGCAGGGACTTTGCCCCTTCCCGGCATAGTCTCTGATGCCTACAACAGTGCGGGTGGATATGTGGTGCCCAGGAACAGCTGCGGACAGAGGATGTATCACTACCCAGTCTTAAGAATGAGGAAGTTGCTGGGCAACACAAAGGGTCAAGACATTGTGCAGAGCCAGGAAGATTATTGACACGGGCAGTCTGTACATGCCAGACAGAGCACCTCAGGCAGATAGGGCCCTGTGAGCTCAGAAAACTCAGCGCTGCAATCTGTCAGGGAAACAAGCCAAATTAACAAAACGTTGCAACCGATCTCAGGACTTCAAGGAACATGAGAACTCTGGCCAGGGCAAGAGGCCACTGACAAACACTTTGCGCTTCTTTTCTTTTTTTAATCAAAAAACTTAATTTTGGGGAGCAGTTTTAGGTTAACAGAACAACTGAATGGGAAGTACAGAGAGTTCCCTTATTCCCTCCACACCCTCACCTCTCTTCATAATTCCCCTACTTTTAACATATTGCAATCGTGCGGTACATTTGTTATAATATAAGGGCTGATATTGATAGCTTGCTATTAATTAGCACACATAGTTTCCATGAGGGTTTGCTCTTGGTGTGGCACACTGTAAGAGTTCGAACAAATGTATAATAAATGCATCCACTATTATAACATTATATGAAATACTTTCATTGCCCTGAAAATCCTTCACGCTTGACCTCCCCATGACTCCGCTACCTCCCCATACCTCCTTCATGCCTCCTCTACCTCCTCATGCCTCCTCTACCTCCCCATGCTTCCTCTGCCTCCCCATGCTTCCTCTGCCTCCCCATGCCTCCTCTGCCTCCCCATGCCTCCTCAACCTCCCCATGCCTCCTCTGCCTCCCCATGCCTCCTCAACCTCCCCATGCCTCCTCTGCCTCCCCGTGCCTCCTCTGCCTCCTCTACCTCCTTCATGCCTCCTCTACCTCCCCATGCTTCCTCTGCCTCCCCATGCTTCCTCTGCCTCCCCATGCCTCCTCTACCTCCCCATGCTTCCTCTGCCTCCCCATGCTTCCTCTGCCTCCCCATGCCTCCTCTGCCTCCCCATGCCTCCTCAACCTCCCCATGCCTCCTCAACCTCCCCGTGCCTCCTCTACCTCCTCGTGCCTCCTCTGCCTCCTCTGCCTCCCCATGCCTCCTCTGCCTCCCCATGCCTCCTCAACCTCCCCGTGCCTCCTCTACCTCCCCGTGCCTCCTCTACCTCCTCATGCCTCCTTCATGCCTCCTCTACCTCCTCATGCTTCCTCTACCTCCCCATGCTTTCTCTGCCTCCCCATGCCTCCTCTGCCTCCCCAGGCCTCCTTTGCCTTCCCATGCCTCCTTTGCCTTCCCATGCCTCCTTTGCCTCTCCATGCGGCCTCTACCTCCCCATGCCTCCTTCATGCCTCCTCTGCCTCCCCATGCCTCCTCTACCTCCCCATGCCTCCTCATGCCTCCTCTACCTCCCTGACTTCCTGAAACCCTGGAAACCACTGATCTCGTTACTGTCTCCATAGTTTTACCTTTTCCAGAATGTCATATAGTTATAATCATAGAATATGTAGCCTTTTCTTTCACTTAGCAATGTACATTTAATATTCCCCCATGTTTCTTTTTTTTTTTTAATAATTTTATTTTTTTAATGGGGTGACATCAATAAATCAGGATACATATATTCAAAGATAACAAGTGCAGGTTATCTTGTCGTTCAATTATGTTGCATACCCACCACCCAAAGTCAGATTGTCCTCTGTCACCTTCTATCTTGTTTTCTTTGTGCCCCTCCCCACCCCCTTTCACTCTCCCATTCCCCCCTCCCCCCCGTAACCACCACACTCTTATCAATGTCTCTTAGTTTCACTATTATGTCCCACCTACGTATGGAATAATACAGTTACTGGTTTTTTCTGATTTACTTATTTCGCTTCGTATCATGTTATCAAGATCCCACCATTTTGCTGTAAATGTTCCGATGTCATCATTTCTTATGGCTGAGTAGTATTCCATAGTGTATATGTGCCACATCTTCTTTATCCAGTCATCTATTGATGGGCTTTTTGGTTGTTTCCATGTCCTGGCCACTGTGAACAATGCTGCAATAAACATGGGGCTGCATGTGTCTTTACGTATCAATGTTTCTGAGTTTTAGGGATATATACCCAGTAGAGGGATTGCTGGGTCATAAGGTAGTTCTATTTTCAGTTTTTTGAGGAACCACCATACTTTCTTCCATAATGGTTGTACTACTTTACATTCCCACCAACAGTGTATGAGGGTCCCTTTTTCTCCACAGCCTCTCCAACATTTGCTATTACCTGTCTTGCTAATAACAGCTAATCGAACAGGTGTGAGGTGGTATCTCATTGCCGTTTTGATTTGCATTTCTCTAATAGCTAAAGAAGATGAGCATCTTTTCATATATCTGTTGGCCATTTGTATTTCTTCCTGGGAGAAGTGTCTATTCATATCCTCTTCCCATTTTTTTATTGGATTCTTTGTTTGTTTGTTGTTGAGTTTTATGAGTTCTTTGTATTTTTTGGATATTAGGCCCTTATCTGAGCTGTTGTTTGAAAATATCATTTCCCATTTAGTTGGCTTTCTGTTTATTTTGTTATCAGTTTCTCTTGCTGAGCAAAAACTTCTTAGTCTGATGTAGTCCCATTCATTAATTTTTGCCTTCACTTCTCTTGCCATTGGAGTCAAATTCATAAAATGCTCTTTAAAACCCAGGTCCATGAGTTGAGTACCTATGTCTTCTTCTATGTACTTAATTGTTTCAGGTCTTATGTTTAGATCTTTGATCCATTTTGAGTTAATTTTTGTACAGGGGGAGAGACTGTAGTCCAGTTTCATTCTTTTGCATGTGGCTTTCCAGTTTTCCCAGCACCATTTATTGAAGAGGCTTTCTTTTCTCCATTGTGTGTTGTTGGCCCCTTTATCAAAAATTATTTGACTATATATATGTGCTTTTATTTCTGGACTTTCTATTCTGTTCCATTGGTCTGATTGTCTATTTTTCTGCCAATACCATGCTGTTTTGATTGTCGTGGCCCTATAATATAGTTTGAAGTCAGGTATTGAAATGCCCCCAGCTTCATTCTTTTTCTTTAGGATTGCTTTGGCTATTCGGGGTTTTTTATAGTTCCATATAAATCTGATGATTTTTTGCTCTATTTCTTTAAAAAAGTCATTGGAAGTTTGATGGGAATTGCATTAAATTTGTATATTGCTTTGGGTAATATAGCCATCTTGATTATATTTATTCTTCCTAGCCAAGAACAAGGTATATTCTTCCATCTCATTATATCTTTTTCAATTTCCCTTAACAATGGTTTATAGTTTTCATTATATAAGTCCTTTACATTCTTTGTTATGTTTATTCCTAAGTATATTATTTTTTTTGTTGCAATCGTGAAGGGGATTATTCTTTAGAGTTCCTTCTCAGTTGTTTCATTGTTGGCATATAGAAAGCCTATTGACTTCTGTATGTTAATTTTGTATCCTGCGACCTTACTGTATTGGCTTATTGTTTCTAGTAGTCTTTTTGTGGATTCTTTGGGGTTTTCGATGTATAGGATCATATCATCTGCAAAAAGTGATACCTTTACTTCTTCTTTTCCGATATGGATGCCTTTTATTTCTTTGTCTTGTCTGATTGCTCTGGCTAGAACCTCTAGTACCACATTAAATAAGAGTGGAGAGAGTGGACAACCCTGTCTTGTTCCTGATTTGAGGGGGAAAGCCTTCAGTTTAGTGCCATTTAATATTATGTTAGCTGATGGTTTATCATATATGGCCTTTATCATGTTGAGATATTTTCCTTCTATACCCATTTTGTTGAGAGTCTTAAACATAAAATTGTGTTGTATTTTATCGAAAGCCTTTTCTGCGTCTATTGATAAGATCATGTGGTTTTTGTTGTTTGTTTTGTTGATATGGTGTATTACGTTAACCGTTTTACGTATGTTGAACCATCCTTGAGATTCTGGGATGAATCCCACTTGATCATGATGTATTATTTTTTTAATATGTTGTTGTATTCGATTTGCCAGTATTTTGTTTAGTATTTTAGCATCTTTATTCATTAGAGATATTGGTCTGTAGTTTTCTTTCTTTGTGCCATACTTGCCTGGTTTTGGTATGAGGGTTATGTTGGCCTCATAAAATGTGTTTGGAAGTATTGCTTCCTCTTCAATTTTTTGGAAGACTTTGAGTAGAATAGGAACCAAGTCTTCTTTGAATGTTTGATAAAATTCGCTGGTATAGCCGTCAGGGCCTGGACTTTTATTTTTGGGGAGGATTTTAATGGTTTTTTCTATTTCTTCTCTACTGATAGGTCTGTTTAGGCTTTCTGCTTCTTCTTGACTCAGTCTAGGAAGGATGTATTGTTCTAGGAATTTATCCATTTCTTTTAGGTTGTTGAATTTAGTGGCATAAAGTTTTTCATAGTATTCTACAATAATTCTTTGTATATCTACGGTGTCCGAGGTGATTTCTCCTCTTTCATTTTGGATTTTGTTTATATGAGTTCTTTCTCTTTTTTCCTTGGTAAGTCTTGCCAAGGGTTTGTCAATTTTGTTGATCTTTTCAAAGAACCAGCTCCTTGTTCTATTAATTTTTTCTATAGTTTTTCTGTTCTCTAATTCATTTATTTCTGCTCTGATTTTTATTATCTCTTATCTTCGGCTGGTTTTGGGTTGTCTTTGTTCTTCTTTTTCTAGTTTCTTAAGGTGGGAAGTTAAGTGGTTCACTTGGGCTCTCTCTTGTTTGTTCATATATGCCTGAAGTGGTATGAACTTCCCTCTTATCACTGCTTTTGCTGCATCCCATAGATTCTGATATGTCGTATTGTCATTTTCATTAGTCTGTATATATCTTTTGATCTCTGCACTTATTTCTTCTTTGACCCATTCATTTTTTAAAAGTATGTTGTTTAGTTTCCACATTTTTGTGGGATTTTTTTCCTCTTTTTTGCAGTTGAATTCTAGTTTCAAGGCTTTATGATCAGAAAATATGCTTGGTACAACTTCAATTTTTCTGAATTTGCTGATGTTGTTTTTGTGGCCCAACATATGGTCAATTCTTGAGAATGATCCATGTACACTGGAGAAAAATGTATACTTTGTCACTTTGGGATGAAATGTCCTGTAGATGTCTATCATATCCAGGTGCTCTAGTGTTTTGTTTAAGGCCACTATGTCTTTGTTGATTCTCTGTTTGGATGACCGATCTAGAGCCGTCAGCGGTGTATTGAGGTCTCCAAGTATGATTGTGTTTTTGTTAGTTTTTGTTTTAAGATCAATAAGTAGCTGTCTTATATATTTTGGTGCTCCTTGGTTTGGTGCATATATATTAAGAATTGTTATGTCTCCTTGATTCAGTGGCCCCTTAGCCATTATGAAATGGCCATTTATGTCTCTGAGTACTTTTCTTGTCTTGTAGTCAGCATTATCCGATATGAGTATTGCTACACCTGCTTTTTTTTGGATGTTATTTGCTTGGAGTATTGTTTTCCAGCCTTTCACTTTGAATTTGTTTTTATCCTTGTTACTTAGATGAGTTTCCTGTAGGCAGCATACAGTTGGATTTTCTTTTTTAATCCATTCTGCTACTCTGTGCCTTTTTATTGGTGAGTTTAATCCATTTACATTTAGTGTAATTATTGATACTTGTGAGTTCCCTATTGCCATTTTATATCTTGCTTTCTGTTAGTTTTGTGTCTTGTTTGATCCTTCTCTTTCGTTTTTCTATCTTTTGTTTTTATTTGGTTGTATTCCATACATCTTTCCTCTGTTGCTATCTTTTTTATCTCATGTGCTTCTGTGGTAGTTTTTTCAATGGTGGTTACCTTTGAGTAATGAAAAGGGTCCCTACCCTGTTCATTGTAGCGAACTATTTTGTGAGTACTTTTGCACTCCATCGTCCTTTGCTACTGTTAATCTCCATCTTCTCCCCCTCTTTCTTTTTGTTGTTGTCACAGTTTAAATTTGGTTTTATTGTGTTCTTCTTGGATCTTTTACTTGTGGCTCTGTTTTTTTTTTGTTCTTTGTATCTGATTGGAGAACCCCCTTTAGTAATTCCTGGAGTGGGGGTTTTCTGATGATAAATTCCCTCATCTTTTCTGTATCTGTGAATGTTTTTATTTCTCCTTCATATTTGAAGGATAGCTTTGATGGGTAGAGTATTCGTGGCTGAAAGTTCCTCTCTTTCAGGACTTTAAATATTGGGGTCCACTCTCTTCTAGCTTGTAGAGTTTCTGCTGAGAAATCTGATGATAATCTAATGGGCCTTCCTTTATATGTTGTATTCTTCTTTTCCCTAGCTGCTTTGAGAATTTTTTCTTTGCTGTTGGTTTGTGTCAATTTCATTATGATATGCCTTGGAGTAGGTTTGTTGGGGTTAAGAAAACTCGGAGTTCTGTTTGCTTCTTGAACTTGAGGCTTTAGTTCTTTCCACAAGCTTGGGAAGTTCTCATCTATTATTTGTTTGAGTATGTTCTCCTTTCCATTTTCTCTCTCTTCTCCCTCTGATATACCTATTATTCTTATGTTATTCTTTTTGATGGAGTCAGATAATTCTCGTAGGGCTATCTCATTTTTTTAAATTTTTGAGTCTCTTTCTTCTTCTCTCTGTTGTGCCTCAAGTTGCTTGTCTTCTATTTCACTAATCCTCTCTTCTATCTGACCTGTTCTATTAGCTAGGCTTGTTACTTCGTTTTTCAGCTCGTGAATTGAGTTTTTCATCTCTGTTTGATTTGTTTTTATAGTTTCAATTTCCTTGGACATATATTCTTTGTGTTCATTGAGTTGTTTTCTGAGCTCCCTAAATTGCCTCTCTGTGTTTTCTTGTATATCTCGGAGGATTTTTAGGATTTCTATCTTAAATTCTCTGTCATTTAGCTCCAAGGTTTCCAATATATTAAATTTTTTCTCCATAGATTTTTCCTCATCTAGCTGTGTTACCTCTCTTTCTTTTGTATCCATGATATTCGATTTTCTCTTCCTTAATGGCATCTGAGGATGGTTTTGTTGATAGTATTAATGAGATTTAATAAAGAATAAAAAGTTTAAAAAAATAATAAAAAAATAAAAAATCGAAGAGTTGTTTTTTTTAAAAAAAAATTAATAATGAAATAAAGAAAAATAAAATAAAATAAAAATTTTTTAAAAATGAAATTATTCCCCCCCTCCTTTTTTCCTCTCCTCTCCTCTCCCCTCTTTCTTGAGAAAATCTTGTGGTGAACTGTGAATTATAACAAACAATGCCTGTGATGGAGGGCCTGAATTGGGGAAAAGTAACAAAGGGGCAAAAAAAGAAAAAAAAAGAAAAACGAGAAAAAAAAAGAAGAAGAAAAAAAAAGAGCGTATGGACCCACAAAAAGCAAATAAGGAAAAAATTTGGGTCAAGAATAAAATGATTTGCTTTTAGGTGTTGGTTGTCTAAGAGTTATGATGAGAGGAATAAGAGGAAACGGAAAAATGGGGGGACAAATTAAAAAATTACTATTGTATTTAGTGGAACAAGAACTAGATAAAATGGAGAGCCACGGATGGGAGCACTGGTAGTGAGTTAAAAAGGTGAAGTAAAAAAAACCCAAAATGCCACAAACATAAGTTTGAGTCCCAGATAAGATAATTTGTTTGTTATTGAGGTTTGAATGAGAGGAGATGTAAAGGAGAAAGGAAGAAACTAATATAGAGGGAGAAAAGAAAGAGAGAGAGAGAAAAAAAGAGGGAACCACTAAAAGAAGAAAAAAGAAAGGAGAGAGAGAGAGAGAGTTAAGGGTTTTGGAGTGCAACCCTCATAGAGAGAAAGGAAGAGAAGAGAAAAGATAATGGGAGATGTAACACTTATGGGTAGTGTAGTTCAAGGAGAGGAGAGAGTAAGACTGGCAGAGAGTTAATCGGCCAAATTGGAGGAGGAAAAAAAGTATCAAGAATGAAGATAAGAGAAACAAACGAACAAATATAATAAAATGGGATAGGTTATAAAGTCTGCAGATTATTCTTGATTTTGAGAGGTTATCTTCTTGCTTTTTCTTTTCTCTCCCTCTTCCTGGTCGGTGACTCTGTACCCGGGTTCTGCCCCTTTGGCACACTCAGGTAGAGGTTTGCAGTTGATAAGTCTCTATGGCAATGTCATGTATTGTGCTTTAGTCTCATTGGCAGTCGAGGCTCATTAGCATTTATAGGCTCCAACAGTGAGAGAGTCCGTGTTCCTGGAGTCTTTCTCCTAGTCTTTCCTTCCTCAATTAGTAGCCTGATAATCCAGCTATGGGGTTGCTGCTGCCTCTGCCTGGATAGTAAGAGGCTCAAAGAGCTGGAAACTCCCCATTCTATTTCCACTCAGCACAGGGCTCTGGGTAAGGCTCAGTCAGTCAGAGCTGCTAGCATAATCAGGAGGGCTTTCCGCCCACTCAAAGACCTCTGGTTCTGTCTGCCACTCTGTCCGGTAACACAGGCGGGCGCCCACTTCCGGGGCGCTTGGAGGAAACTCTCACTCACTGGCTGTGCGCGCAGACCAGGATATCTGGCCAGCAGTCTCATGCTCTGAGTGAAACCCCCAACCGCAGGGAAAAGTTGCAGCGTTGGAATTGAGTCTCGCTCCGTCCCCATGCGCGGCTTTTGCAAGGCGCTGTGGTGGCCCGAGATTCTACTTTGGCCCACACAAAGGCCCCTGCTTCTGCCCCTCTGTGCGATAACACGGGCGCGCACTGCCGAGGCACTCGGAGGAATCTCTCATTCACTATCTGCGCGCGCAAACCAGGATATGAGGCCGGCCGCGTTTCCCTCTGAGTGAAACCCCCTCCAGCACGGAAAATCTCCACCGTTGGAATTAGTTCTCACTCCCTCCCGTGCGTGGCTTTCCCAGGGTGCTGGGGCTGCCCAGAGACTCTGCCCTCGGCCCACAGAAAGGCCTCTGAACCTGCCTCTCCGTGGGGCAACACGGGCACCCACTCTCGGGGCCTAGGAAGAAATCTCTCGCCCACTAACTGCGCGCACGCCGACCAGGAGACCGGGTAAAATGGCCGCCCCGCTTGTCTTTCTTTGTTTGGGTTTGGTGCGAGTGTTAGCTTGTATTGCCCGGGTTGCCACAGGATCAGTTTTTCCTCGGCTTGGATCTCCGTGCCACAGCCTGGTTCGGCTGTTTGTGCCGCGGCCTGGATCTATTCACCCTCTTTGCCCGCCTCAGTTTCTATATTCACAGTTACCAGAGAAAGCCGCCCTGTTTAGGTTAGTGAGGAAGGCGGAGCATTTCTTACTCCCTATTTCCTTCGGGGTTTGGTTATATATTTAGCCAATTTTTTACTCGACCATACCTTTGGGTGTATTGCGAAGCATCTGGAGGCTCCAAGTATAGGTTTTTCTGTTTCTGGTTGAAGATCTTGTTGAGTTTTGGGGGAGATTTATCGGTGTCGCTTCCTACCCCGCCATTACTCTGACGTCATCTCCCCCCATGTTTCTTTATACCTTGATAGTTCATTTCCTTTTGTCATTGAATAATATTCCATTCAATGGATATATCACAGTTTGTTTATCCATCACCTGCTGAAGAACATTTTGGTTGCTTCCAAGTTTTGACAACTGTGAATAAACCTGTTAGAAATATCTGTGTGCAGGCTTTTTTATGGACATAAGTTTTCAACTTACTGGGTATATACCAAGGAGTGCAATTGCTGGATCACATGGTAATTTGTTTGTTTGTTTGTTTGTTTTCAGAGACAGTCAGAGAGAGGGGCAGATAGGGACAGACAGGAAGGGAGAGAGATGAGAAGCATCAATTCTTTGTTTGCAGCACCTTAGTTGTTCATTGATTACTTTCTCATATGTGCCTTGACCAGAGGGCTCCAGCAGAGTGAGTGACCCCTTGCTCAAGCCAAAGACCTTGGGCTCAAGCCAGCCACCATGGGGTCATGTCTGTGATCCCATGCTCAAGCAAGCAACCTTGTGCTCAAGCTGATGAGCCCACCCACGCTCAAGTCTGTGACTTTGGGTTTTCAAACTTGGGTCCTTTAAGGTGACCTTGGGGTTCTGGACCTGGATCCTCCATGTCTCAGTCTGACGCTCTGTTGATTGTGCCACCATCTGGTCAAGCCATATGGTAAGTTTTATAAGAAACTTTATCTTTCAAAGTGGCTGTCCCTGTTTTGCACTTTTGAGCATTACTCTTAGTAGCAATCCTGTTGAACTGGACCCATTGTCTAGGTTAGCAAGGTGAGAAAGGACAGGCCCACAATTCCTCCTTTTCTGTCTGCATCAGGCTCCCTTGCTGAGCCAAACCCAGTTCCCCCACTAAACAGTGAAAAGAAATGACTTCCCTCTTATCCTACAAACAAGGACCCATTTCAGACAAGGTGTGATACCGCAGGAGCTGTTGTCATTTAGCATCTCCAACATCCCCTTGAATGGGCAGAACGGACCCACTGCTCTGGAAAGTCAACCTGTGCCTTTTGGTTCAAAATTCTTGGCTTGAACATGGACATGTTGGCTGGAGAAATCAGCCACTGTTTTGCTGTCTGAAGCTTTTGGGTCATGTGTTCATGAAACGTTTGTGAAACCAGTGCCCCTGGAATCAAAACATCCAGCTCATGGCTACTTTCCATTCTTTACAAAGTGCTGACAAGTTAGGTAGCAGTTTAATTTCCATCATCCAAAAACTTAGAGTGATTAAGAGGTTCTGGAAACAATGGAACTTATAAGCAAGCTGAGCATTTATTTAACTTTCTCTTTCTCTTTTTAAGGAAGTCATGAAAAATTAGATATGGCCCTTCAAGGTTATCTTAAAAACAAAATTTTTAAAGTTAACCTAACATCAAACTGCAACTGTAAGAAAGAGAGAGGACCCTGTTTTGTTGTGTTTTCGATATTATTTCCCAGAATTGAAATTCCAAGTTTGGCTGCTTCCTGCAATTGCTTCCCCTCTCCCTGCCCCAAACAAACCAATTCAAAGCAACAGAAACTTCATATGCCACCAATAACTTGCAGCAAGTCATTTAAGTGTGGATTAATTTTTTTAAGACTCATACTCTTTGACTGCTTCCTAAGAAAACTCAAAGAATCTCATCCAAACTTCTTCAATCTGTGAATAGGGGAAAAAAAAGCTTTAGTTATACAGGTAGGAGGAAGGTTTGTTTTGTGTCAATTTACAAGCCAAAACACTGCAAATGTAAACTCTCTGAAGGAAAATTTTGTTCTAATTACTTAACAGAATCCAGAAGCATCTGCTTTGATTTACTGGAGCAAATCTAGTTTGGTCTTAATTGGGCATTTTTAAGTATGCTGAGGTAAAGTAACAATTAGTACCTTCTCTGCTGCAGCCAATGTTTTCAAAGGATGGAAATAGAATGAGGTCCAGAGTAAACAATGTTAACAAAACTAGAGGATTCTTAGAAAGAATAAACTGAGAATCACTGCTCAAAACAATACTTTTTTCTGTTTGTTATTCTTTTTCAACTTTACCTACAAAATAATACCTTCTGAGTAAGTTTTTTCTTCCTATCATGTTATTTTTTAATATTCTCACTAGAAGCACTTTAAGTTCTTTTTTTACTTCTTAAAATTTTATGTTTTAAATGAACATACAATAAAATTGACTTTGAGGTGTATGTACACTCTTACAAATTTTAATGTATGTATTGATTTATGTAACCACCACTACAATCAGAACACAAAACAGTTCCATCACTCCAGAAAACTAACCTCAGGTTACCCTTTTGTAGGGACACCCTGCCCCCAACCCCAGCCCCTGGCGACCACCCATCTGTTAAAGGTTTGTGTGTTTCAGCATGTTATATAAAAGGAACCATACAATATGTAACCTTTTGAGACTGGCTCCTTTCATTCAGCATAATTCCTTTGAGATTCATGCACGTTTTTGCATGTCTTCATAGTCCATTTCTTTTTATTACTGAGTAGAATTCCATTGCATGGATGTAACCCAGGTGTTTGGTTTGTTCATCCATTGAGAGCATTTGGCTGTTTCCAGTTTTTGGTAATTATGACAGAACTGGTATAAACCTACATATACAGGTTTGGGGTAAAGATAAGTTTTTATGTATTTGGAGTAATACTTAGGAGAAGGATTGCAGAGTCAAGTGGTAGATACATCTTTAACTTTATGAGAAACTATGACCCCGCTTGCCACCCTGCTTGCTGTCCCATATTGTATTCCCACACCACCAGTGAGTGAGAATTCTAGTTGCTTTGTATCCTAACCCTTTCTTAGGATTGTAACTATTTTTAAATTTTAACCATTCTAATAGGTGTGTAGATGAAAGTGTCTTATCATGGTTTTAATTTGCATTTTTCTAAAGGCTAACAGTGTTGACCATCTTGCTTTCACTTATTCAACATGCTTGCATCCTCTGATGTAATTTCTGTTCAGTCTTTTGTTCATTTTAAAAGTTGAATTATTTTTTTTCTTACTCTTGAGTTTTGGGAGTTCTTAATATATTCTGGATACATGTCTTTTGTTGGATAGGTTATCTATAAATATTTTCTCCTAGTCTATAGTTTTTGCTATTAGAACAGTGTCTTTCCCAGAGCAAGTTATTAATTCTGATGAAGCCCAATTTATCTTTTTTTTCTGTGATAGGTCATAAAGATTTTTCCCTATTTTTTTTAAAGTTTTATAATTTTATATTTTACAGTTAAATCTATGATTTAATTTGAGTTAACTTTGGTATAAAATATGAGATTTAGATGAGGGTTTATTTTCTTGCATTTGAGTTCAAATGTTGGTCAGTAGTTTTCCTCTCCTCTACTGTCTTTAAGTATTGAGATAAGTGAGTTGGGACGTGTTCCCTCCTCTTCCATTTTCTGGAAAAAGAATGTAGAATTGCCATCATTTACTCATTAAGTATTGGTAGGATTTTTCAGTGAAACCATCTGGATCTGCAGATGTTCTTTGAAAGTTTTAAGTTATGAATTCAATTTCTTTAATAGGAACAGCACCTATTCATTCAGGGTGCACACAGCATTCACGTTTCCTACTTAGTGCTGGGTAATTTTTGGCAGCCTGTGGATTCCATAATGACATCCTCTCTTTGCTGTCTGATATTGGTAGTTTGTATCTTCTTTATTTCACTCTGTCAGACTTTTTAGATCTTTATAAATTGTATTGATCTTGTAGAAAAAACACAAACTCTTTGTTTTATTGACTTTTTTTGTCTTTCTGTTTTTTAACTTAATTGATTACTATTCTCATTATCATTCTTTCTTTTTTACTTCTACTTGATTTGGTTTCTTTTGTTCTTCCCACTCATAGATCTTTAAAGTGAAAGCTTAGATTACTGATTTGAGACCTTTCTTTTCTAAAATAAGTATTTAGTGCTAAGCAGCCCCCTCTAAGCATGGCTTTTGCTATAGCCCACAGACTTTGATATGGCATGTTTTCATTGTCCCTCTGTTTATGATATTTTTAAATTTTCCCTTGAAACTTCTTCTTTGGTCCATGGGTTATTTATAAGTGTGTTGTTTAATTTCTATGTATCTGGAGATTTTTCTTTTCCTTTTATTAATTTCTAATATTATTCCACTGTAGTCAGAGAACATACTTTATATAATTCAATGTTTTCAAACTTGTTAAGGTTTGTTTATTGTCCAAGATATGGTCTTTCTTGGTGAATGTTTCATGTGCAATTAGAAAGAATGTTTGTTTTTTATTGTTCAGTGGAGTGTTATATAAATAATAATTAAAACCAGTTGTTTGATGCTGTCATTCAGTTCTTTTATATACTGTTGATCTTTTGTCTAGTAACTTATCAATTACTGAGAAAAGAGTGTTGAATTTTCCTAAAATAATTGTGGATTAATTTGTTTTTTGTTAGTTCTCTCAGTTATGCTTTATCTGTTTGAAAACTACTATTAAGTACATAGACATTAAAGATTGTTTTTTTTCTTGTTGTCTTTTTTTTAATATTTATTTTTAATTCATTGTGTTGACATGGTTTCAGTAACCCCACTCAACACACACCATCTACATACTGCAATGTGCCCCCCTTCCCCATGCAAAATCTCACTCCATTCTTGTTTCAGCACCTTTGACCCCCTTCCTCCACCTCTGCCCCCTCTTTTCCTCTGGCTATTGCTACCCTGTTGTCTGTATATGTGTGTTATGTATATATGATTTTGGCTAATCTCTTCACCTTCTTTGGTTTCATCCCCCATCCCCTTCACTCTAAGAGCTGTCTATCTCCTGTCTCCTGCCTCTGTTTCTATTTTGTTTCACAGTTTATTGTGTTCACTAGAATCCACATACAAGTGAAATCATATAGTACTTATTGTATATTTCTCTGCCTGGCTTATTTCATTTAGCATAATAATCTCCAGGTCCATCCATGCCATTGCAAAAGGTAAGATTTCCTTCTTTTTCATGACTGCATAGTATTCCATTGTGTATGTGTACAATAGATTTTTTATCCACTCATCCATTGATGGACACTTGGGCTGTTTTCAGATTTATTATAAACAATGCTGCAATAAACATGGGATCCATATCTTCTTTTGAATTCTTGTTTTGGGATTCTTAAGATATATTCTTAAAAGTAGGATAGCTAGGTCATAAGGCAGTTTAATTTTTAATTATTTGAAGAAACACTATACTGTTTTCCACAGTGGCTGCAGAAGTCTGCATTCCCACCAGCAATGCAGGAGGGTTCCCTTTTGCCCACACTCTTACCAGCATTAGTTGTTCATTGATTTGTTATGAAAGTTGTTCTGACAGGTATGAGGTGGTATCTCACTGTGGTTTTAATTTACATTTCTCTAATGATTAGTGACATTGAGCATTTTTCATATGCATATTGGCCATCTGTATGTCCTCTTTGGAGAAGTGTGTACTCAGGTCCTTTGCCCATTTTTTAATTGGATTGTTTGCCTTTCAAGTATTGAATTTTAGAAGTTCTTTATAAATTTTATTTATTAACCCTTTATCAGATGTATCAGCAAATATGTTCTCCCATAGAGTGGGCTGTCTTTTCATTTTGTTAATGGTATCTTTTGCTATGCAAAAGCTTTTAGTTTGATATAGTCCCATTTGTTTATTTTCTCCTTTATTTCACTTGCACACAGAAATATATCAGCAAAAATATTGCAATGAGAGATGTCTGAGAGTCTACTGCCTATGTTTTCTTCTAGGATTTTTATTGTTTCACAACTTACATTTAAGTCTTTTATCTATTTTTAGTTTCTTTTTGTGAATGGTGTAAGTTGGTGGTCTAGTTTCATTTTTTTTTTTTTTTTTGCATTTACCTGTCCAATTTTCTTAACACCATTTATTAAAGATACTGTCTTTACTCCATTGTATGCTCTTACCTCCTTTGTCAAATATCAATTGTCCATAAAGATGTGGGTTTATTTCTGTGTTCTCTGTTCTGTTCCATTGATCTATATGCCTGTTCTTATGCCAGTTCCAAGCTGTTTTTATTACAATGACCTTGTAGTATAACTTGATATCAGGAAGTGTGATACCTCCCACTTTGTTCTTCATTTTAAAGATTGCAGAGGCTATTAAAATTTTTTTTGGTTCCATATAAATTTTTGAAATATTTGTTCTATATCTGTGAAGTATGCCATTGGTATTTAAATAGGACGTGTATTGAATCTATAGATTGCTTTGGCTAGTATGGGCATTTTAATAATGTTAATTCTTCCTATCCATGAACATGGTATATGCTTCACCTTGTTTGTATCTTCCTCAATTTCTCTTTTCAAAGTCTTATAACTTTCCAAGTGTAACTCTTTTACCTCCTTGGTTAAATTTATTCTTAGGTACTTAATTTTGTTGTTGTTGTTGCAATAGTAAATGGGATAGTTTGCTTAATTTCTTTTTCTGACAGTTCATTGTTGTTGTATAAAAATGCCACTGATTTCCAAATATTAATTTTATATCTTGCCACTTTGTCAAATTTATTTATCAAATCTAGTAGTTTGGGGCTGAGACTTTAGAGATTTCTATCTACAGTATCATGTCATCAGCGAATAATTACACTTTTACTTCTTTTCCAATTTAGATGCCTTTTATTTCTCTTGTCTGATTGCTGTAATCTGGACTTTCAGTACTATGTTGGAAAAGAGTGGTGAAAGGGGACACCTGTCTTGTTCCTGATATTCAGGGGATTGCTTTTAGTTTTTACCCATTGAGTATGATGTTGGCTGTCAGTTTGTCATAGATGGCCTTTATTATGTTGAGGTATAGTATGTTCCTTGTATTCCCACTTTGCTGAGAGTTTTGACCATAAATGGGTGCTGGATTTCATTTAATGCTTTTTCTGCATCTATAGATATGATCACGTGATTTTTATCCTTCATTTTATTTATATGATGAATTATGTTTATTGATTTGTGGATATTGTACCAGCCTTGTCTCCCTGAATAAATCCTACCTGATCATGATGTATATTTTTTTTTCATGTATTGCTGGATCCGGTTTGCTAATATTTTGTTGAGGATTTTAGCATCTATGTTCACCAGGGATATTGGCCTATAGTTTTATTTCTTTGTGTTGTCTTTACCGGTTTTTAGAATTAGGATAATGTTTGCCTCATAAAATGAGCTTGGAGGTCTTCCCTCCTCTTGAAGTTTTTGGAATAGCTTAAAAGCATAGGTTTTAGTTCTTTGAATGTTTGGTAAAATTCATCTGTGAAGCCATCCAGTCGAAAACTTTTGTTTGCTGGGAGGTTTTTGATAACTGTTTCAATTTCATTTGTTGTAATCAGTCTGCTCAGCTTTTCTGATTTTTCCAGATGCAGTTTTGGAAGATTGTTTCTAGGAATTTGTCTATTTCACCCAGGTTGTACAATTTTCTTACAATTCTCTGCATTGCTTTTATGTCAGCAGCTGTTATTTTTCCTCTTTCATTTCTAATTTATTTATTTGGTTCTTTTTTTCTTGATGAGTTTAGTTTAAGGTCAGTCTTATTTACCTTCTCAAAGAACCAGCTCTTGGTTTCATTGATCTTTTGTATTTTTTTTAGACTCTATGACATTTATTTCCACTCTGATCTTTATTATTTCCTTCCTTCTACTTCCTCTGAGCTCTATTTTTGTTCTTCTAGTTCTTTTGGGTGCAGGGTTAAGTTGCTTATTTCAGCTTTTTCTTACTTAAGGTATGCCTGTAATGCTATAAACTTCCCTCTTAGGATGTTTTTGCTGTGCCCCATAGATTTTGAATTGTTATATGTTCATTCTCATTTGTTTCAATGAATTTTTTTATTTCTTTCTTTATTTCATTGTTAACTCATTCATTATTTAATAACATGCTATTTAACCTCCAAGTGTTTGAATGTTTCTCAGTTTTTCTATTGTAGTTATGTCTAGTTTCATGCCATTGTGGTCAGAGACAATGCTTGATATAATTTCAATCTTCTTATATTTGTTGAGACTTGTTTTTTGTCCTAACATGTGGTCTATCCTAGAAAATGTACTATGAGCTCTTGAAAAGAATGTATATTCTTCTGCTTTGTGGTGAAATGTTCCAAAGATATCAGTTAAATCCCATTGATCTAGTATGTCATTTAAGGCCACTGTCTCTTCATTAATTTTCTGTCCAGATGATCTATCCATTGATGTTAGTAGTGTATTAAAATCCCCTACTATTATTGTATTGCTGTCAATCTCGCCCACTATGTCCTTCAAAATCTGCTGTATATATTTAGGTGATCTCATATTGGATACATAAATAATTACAATGGTTATATCCTCCTGTTGAATTGCTCCCTTTATCATTATGGAGTGACCTTCTTTATCCCTTACTATTGCCTTTGTTTTAAAGGCTATTTTGAAGAATATAAGTATTACTATCCCAGCTCTTTTTTTTTCATTTCTATTTGCATGGAATATTTTTTTCTATCCCTTCCTTTCAGTCTATATTTATCCTTTGTTTTGAGGTGGGTCTCTTTTAGGCAGTATATATAGTGGTTATATATGTAAACAGCATGTATACAGCTCCATTCAGCTATGTTATGTCTTTTTATTGGAGCATTTAACTGATTTACATTTAAGGTTATTATTGATATGTACTTATTTATTGCCATTTTATTTTTTAAATATATAATCCTCTTTCTCTTGATTTCTTTTTTCATTTCCTCTTTTTATAGCAAGCTTTTTTTAAATTTATTTATTAAATTTAATGCAGTGACATTGATAAATCAGGGTACATATGTTGAGAGAAAACATCTCTAGATTATTTTGACATTTGATTGTGCTGTATACCCCTCCCCCAAAGTTAAATTGTCTTTTGTCACCTTCTATCTGGTTTTCTTTGTGCCCCTCCCCTCCCCCAACCCCTCTCTTCTTCTTCACCCCATCCCCCCTCTCCTCACCCCCCACCCCTGTTGCCATCACATTCTTGTTCATGTCTCTGAGTCTCATTTTTATGTCCCTTCTATGTATGGATTCATGTAGTTCTTAGTTTTTTTTCTGATTTACTTATTTCACTCCGTATAATGTTATCAAGATCCTTCCATGTTATTGTAAATGATCCGATGTCATCATTTCTTATGGCTGAGTAGTACTCCATAGTATATATGTACCAAAGCTTTTTAATCCACTCGTCCTCTGACGGACACTTGGGTTGTTTCCAGATCTTCGCTATTGTGAACAATGCTGCCACAAACATGGGGGTGCATTTCTCCTTTTCGAGCCGTTCTATGGTGTCCTTGGGGTATATTCCTAAAAGTGGGATAGCTGGGTCAAAAGGCAGTTCGATTTTCAGTTTTTTGAGGAATCTCCATACTGTTTTCCACAGAGGCTGCACCAGTCTGCATTCCCACCAGCAGTGCAGGAGGGTTCCCTTTTCTCCACATCCTCACCAGCACTTATTCTGTGTTGTTTTGTTGATGAGCGCCATTCTGACTGGTGTGAGGTGATATCTCATTGTGGTTTTAATTTGCATTTCTCTAATCATTAGTGATGTTGAGCATTTTTTCATATGCCTGTTGGCCATCTGTATATCCTCTTTGGAGAAGTGTCTATTCATCTCTTTTGCCCATTTTTGGATTGGATTGTTTGTCTTCCTGGTGTTGAGATTTACGAGTTCTTTATAAATTTTGCTTATTAACCCCTTATCAGACGTATTGTCAAATATGTTCTCCCATTGTGTAGTTTGTCTTTTTATTCTGTTCTTGTTGTCTTTAGCTGTGCAAAAGCTTTTTAGTTTGATATAGTCCCATTTGTTTATCCTGTCTTTTATTTCGCTTCCCCATGGAGATAAATCAGTAAATATATTGCTCCGAGAGATATGTACTTATTTATTGCCATTTTATTTTTTAAATATATAATCCTCTTTTTCTTGATTTCTTTTTTCATTTCCTCTTTTTATAGCAAGCTTTTTTTTTTTTACATTTCTTGCAGTACTGGCTTGGTGGTAATGACCTCCTTGACCCCCTTTTTTTTTGTCTGGGAAGCTCTTTAATCTTTTTCAGTTCTAAATGATAGCTTTGCTGGATTGAGTAGTCTTCATTATAGGTTCTTGTTTTGCATCACTTTGAACGTTTTTGCCAATCCCTTCTGGCCTGAAGTATATATTTCTGTTGAGAAGTCAGATGTTATCCCTTACGGGGGCTCCTCTCTAAGTAACTAATTACTTTTCTCTTGTAGCTTTTAGTATTCTTTCTTTGTCTCTTACCTGTGGCATTTTAATTATGATGTTTCTTGGTGTAGGCCTTCTTTAGGTTCATCTTTAATGGGACTTTCTGTGCTTCTTGAACTTCTGTGACTTTCTCCTTTGTCTTATTAGGGAATTTTCAGCTATGATTTCTTCAAACAAGTTCTCTATTCTTTGCTCTTTCTCTTCTCCTTCAAAAACCCCTATACTGTGGATGTTGTGTCTCTTCATGTTGTCACAGAGGTCTCTTCAAGTTTCCTGTCTTTTTGAGTCTCCTGTCTTTTTTTTTGCTGCTCTGCTTCTGTGCTTAAATTTATCTTGTCCTCTAAATCACTGATTTGATCCTCTACTTTATCCAGCCTGCTGTTGATTCTTTCTAGTGCAGTCTTCATTTTAGATATTATATTTGCCATTTCTGACTGGTTCTTTTTTATGGTTTTAATGTCTTTTTTAAAGCTTACTATCTCTTTAAGTTCTTACTGAGGCTCAGGCCAGTGGCTTGTGAATAGAGCATTGGCCCGGCATATGGATGTCCCAGGTTCAATTCCTGGTTAGGGCACACAAGAGAAATGACCACCTGCTTCTCCACACCTCCTCTCACCCTTCTCTCCCTGTTCCCCTCCTGCAGCCAGTGGCTTGATTGGTTCAAGCATGGCTGCTGGTCTGAGCACATCTGCTTCAGGACTAAAAATAGATGATGTTTGTAACCCACCATGGGCTACCTGTCTGGAACTACCACTTTATTATTATTATTAATTGTGTCTGTATTTTCTGTGCCTGGGTGTGTTTGAGAGGAGCCAACCTGAGTATAAAACTCAGCTTCTTCCTTCTTAGAGCTGACAACAGCTCAGTAATAGGACCCAAGTTCCTTAAGATTTGCCTCCACTTTTATCTGTTCCACCTCCTTTTGCAGCTGCCTTGTCTTCCCACAGAGTCTTCTGTACAAAGACTATAGATGGGTTCAGACTGGCCTCATCCTACCAACCCCCTCCACTGGTTGCAAGCTTGGTGAGTTAGGGCAGCTAGGGTCAGGATAACATTAGTGGGACCCCCTACTTTGGGGGTCTTTTGGTCAGAAGCTCAGTTGAAGAAAGTCGCCCTACTTTAGAGCCTAATTTCTTAGCCACTGATGAACACTCCAATTCTATTTCCCCCCAGCAAGGTGAGCAGCAGTTTCAGGTTGGGTGGGGTCAACAGCCTCCTCTGCAAAAGTTCTTTCAGCTGGGGAGACCCTGGTCTCAGGGAGGAAGACTGAGAGAGTCCTCCTCTGGGGCTGTTTGTCCCCACCACCACCACCCAGAATATAGCTAAGCCTCTCAACCATTCCCAACAATAGGCTCCAAGGAACTCACACTTTGAATGTCTTCTCTAAGCCTCTCTCTCTTTTTCCCCTGTGGAACTTAGACCAGTGGGGATGGATATCCAGGACTTAGGCCAGCTGACTGAAGCTCTACCTCATTCAATAGTATGAGCTGCTGTGCAGGTGCTGACCATAGAAAGCAGAATTCGCCTCTGCTGAGTTTGGTGCCTGACAAGCTATTCTTTTAGATATGCTGCTGGTAAGATAGTTAGGTTCTTCTCTGGTGTTCTCTGTAGCTGGCCACTGGATGTGTTGGTTCTGAGTCTCTTAGGAGGAAGCCTGGTGCAGTCCAGTGTAAGATACTGACTGTGACTGGCCCTCGCAACATTTCTGGAGCTATAAGCAATTCAGTTTGTGGATGCCTCTGCTGAGCTTAGGTGCACATGGAAAGACCAAACTGCACACCTAGGCTGGCTTTTACCAGCACTGGACCTGGGGGCCTGAGGTCCACTTCCTGCTGCCTCTGACTACTGGCTGCTTGTTAGGCTCAGCCTCTGATAAAAACCTCTGGTAGAGTCTAGAGACTGCAATAATTTAGGATTGGGAAAGGTGGTGGGTTGGTTTCCACCCTAGGGCCCAGGTCTTAAATATTTTTACAGACCTCAGTAGGGTGTGGCTTCTTAAACCCAGAAATTTGTTCTGCTCACAGTCCAGACAGCGTCTACTGAATCTCCCGTGAGACAGAAGTCCCCTGCTTCCTGGCAAAGGCTGCTTACTTCTCAGCAGGGTCCAATCTCCATAGGGTGGGTGGGGCAAGAGAGATTCCCAAGGCTGAGGCAGTTGCTTTCTCCCAGGCTGGTGCCACACAGTGAGGATTACTCCACCCATGAAAGATGGTGACTGCAGCACTGGAGAATGACTCAGCACAGAGGTTCTGGTGGCTGTCCCCAATATGTCTCTGTCTGGGCTGTCAATTTCACATTCTCCTCACACATGTAGACTTCTCATCCCTCCCTCCACTGGAGCCCTGGGTAAGTGGCTGTGAATGAGATTTTCTGTATTGGCCCTTTAAGAGAGTGCCTGTGTCTCTGAGAATTCTTGTCTCTTTCTGGAAGAGAGAAACCACACCTCTTTTCAACTCCAAATGCTATGTGGACACCTCTTCTAGGATATAGTGCTCTAGGCTAGGATGTCAATGTGGGGCTTAGGAGCCACATCTCTCAAGGAAAACCTCCCTGCAGCTGAGACTCTGTGTGGACCCTCAGCCCCCATTCCCTCCTGGGAGCAGGGAAGCTCTTTTCACATCTCTGCAATTCCTGCCAGTGTCAATGTGGCTTTTTCTGTGACTCCTTAGTTATATACTCCTCTTCATTTTGTTCTGAGTTGATTTTTCAGGATCATTGTTCTTACATTTAGTTGTAACTCTAATTTGGTCCTGGGAGGAGGTGAATAGAACATACACCTACTCCATTGCCATCTTGGATCCAAAACTCAGCTCAACCTTGACTTTTTCAGTTACAAATCAAAGAAACTGGCTTTCCCAAGAGACATAATTTTTATGCCTTGAGAAACTGAGAAATTCAAGAGTGAATTTGCTTGTTTTTGCTTCTCTGTACTTGCTCATGTTTAAATTCAGTTCCAATGTTGTAGTAGGTAGTAAGCATCTGCTGTGCTTCTCTGTGGAGTAACTGATCCTCTTTTAACCCTGAATTTTCTTCAGGGAACCACTTACAACCTACAATCCAGGATGGACGATTTGAGTAAGAATCAGTGCTACCATCACCCTACACTTCACAGGATCACTCATCCAGGTTGTCTGATCAGCATATTTCAATGTCTTGACTACAGTCAGCAATTCAGGAATGAAAGCCAAGCCCAAGAACCTGGGCAGAACTATTGGGAAAGAGCATCTTTATTTCTGCTGGTGTCACTAAGGGAGGGGAATGCAAATCTGAAGTCGCATCTCCCATTGCTTTCCAAGCGCTTAGGAAATGGTAAAAACAATCATGAGAAAAGCAAAGCTGAATGATGAAGGTGAACAGATTTTGATAATATTCATAAGGACCCACTAATGCCTCCTCCTGTGGCACTTCAGTTATACCGATTAGTAAATTCTTATTTTGCTTGAGCTATCTGTATTAGTTTTTTGTCATTTGCAGTCAAAAGTGTCCTGACTAATGCAGAATGAACCTTTTGTCTATTATATTTTAGTGTGGAATGGATATTGAGTTGATTATCTTTAATCAATAACACATGAAGGTTTGTGACAATCCACTGGAAGGAACTGTAACTCACTGGGTGGATTGTACCTCTCTGTATTCTCCTCTTGTTGTTGTCTTTGTCGGGGAGACTTGCTCTGTGTTTCAGTGCTGCTCAGTTTGAGTTTTCCCCAGAAGCAGACTTTGGGTAAAGGATTTGAGTACCACTGGTTGATTTCTAAGATGATTCTAAGTGTATTGGCAGGGGATTGGGGAAATAAAAGATGATTAATTGAGAAGTTTATCACATATTATGGCCACTGGGCTCATACCTGCTGAGGGGTTCTAGGTGGCAGTGTAGACTGATCCCAACACTAATGTACTCAAGTGAACAAGTGGGGCTGTAGTTCCTCCAGCTCACATCCAGCATAGTCAAAGGCTGCTCCTGGGGTTCTGACTTCCCTGGCACTTCTGGCCTGCACTGCTCTGAAGCGGAGAACAAGCCTTTAGGAGAAGACTGTAGGTACCTGTAATAGGACATGGTAGGCATGTGCAGGGGCACCCTAACGGTGCAAAAGGACACAGCATCTGCCATTGGAACTGTGATTAATATTTTTTTATGATTTTAATTTGTGTTTACACAGATTCAAGTGTCCCACAGAATATATCTTCCCCCACTCCCTTATTCCCCTCGGCCTCCCCCCATGCCCCTTCCCGTCCCAATGCCTTCCCCCCTTCCCTTCAAGATTTGCTGTCCTGTTCTCTATAATGCTGTGTTATGCATATATAATTTCATTAATCTCTTTCCCTTCTCTGATCCCATCTTCTCTTCTACTTTCCCTCTGACCGCTTTCCCTCTGGTCCCTTTGATTCTGCCTCTGCTTCTGTTCCATTTCTCAGTTTACATTGTTCATTGGATTCCTCAAATGAGTGAGGTCATATGGTATTTTTCTTTCTCTGCCTTACTTATTTCACTTAACATAATAGCTTCCAGGTCCATCCATGTTGTCGCAAAAGGTAAGATTTCCTTCTTCATGGCTGCGTAGTATTCCATTGCATATATGTACCACTGCTTTTTAATCCACTCGTCCACTGATGGACACTTGGGCTGTTTCCAGATCTTCACTGTTGTGAACAATGCTGCAGTAAATATGGGGATGCCTTTCTTTTTTTGAATCAGTGATTTGGCATTCTTAGGATATAGTCCTAAAAGTGGGATAGCTGGGTCAAAGGGCAGTTTCATATTTAATTTTTGAGGAATCTCCATACTGTTTTCCACAGAGGCTGCACCAGTCTGCATTCCCACCAACAATGCAGGGAGGTTCCCTTTTCTCCACACACTCTCCAGCACTTATTATGTGTTGTTTTGTTAATAAGCACCATTCTGACAGGTGTGAGGTGATATCTCTTTATGGTTTTAATTTGCATTTCTCTAATGATTAGTGAAATTGAACATTTTTTCATATGCCTATTGGCCCTCTGTATGTCCTCTTTGGAGAAGTGTCTATTCATTTCTTTTGCCCATTTTTTGATTGGATTGTTTATCTTCCTGGTGTTGAGTTTTATAAGTTCTTTATAAATTGTGGTTATTAACCCCTTATCAGACAATGGCAAATATATTCTCCCATTGTGTGGGTTGTCTTTTTATTTTGTTTAATGGTGTCTTTTGCTGTGCAAAAGATTTATAGTTTCATATAGTCCCATTTGTTCATCCTGTCTTTTATTTCACTTGCCCATGGAGAAAATCAGCAAAAATATTGCTATGCAAGATATTGGAGAGTTTACTGCCTATGTTTTCTTCCAAGATGGTTATGCTTTTACAACTATATTTAAGTCTTTTATCCATTTTGAGTTTACATTTGTGGATGGTATAAGTTGGTGATCCAGTTTCATTTTGCTGCAAAGTACCTGTCCAGTTTTCCCAACACCATTTGTTAAAGAAACTGTCTTTACTCCATTGTTACTCTTACCTTCTTTGTTAGACATCAATTGCTCATATAGGTGTGGGTTTATTTTTGGGTTCTCTATTCTGTTCCATTGATCTGCATACCTGTTCTTATGCCAGTATCAAGCTGTTTTGAGTATGATGGCCTTGAAGTATAACTTGATATCAGGAAGTGTGATACCCCCCAATTTATTCTTCTTTTTCAGGATTGCTGAGGCTATTCGTGTTCTTTTTTTGGTTCCATATAAATTTTTGGAATATTTGTTCTATATCTTTGAAGTATGTCATTGGTATTTTAAAAGGAATTGCATTGAATTTATAGATTGCTTTGGGTAATGTAGACATTTTATTCTTCCTATCCATGAACATGGTATATGCTTCCACTTGTTTGTATTTTTCTTGATTTCCTTTAACAATGTTTTATAATTTTCCAAGTACAAGTCTTTATCCTCTTTGGTTAAATTTTCTCCTAGGTACTTTATTTTTGTTGTTGTTGCAATAGTGAAGGGGATTGTTTTCTTAATTTCTCTTTCAGACAGTTTATTGTTTGTGTATAAAAATGCCTCTAATTTCTGAATATTGATTTTATATTCTGCCACTTTGCTGAATTTATTTATCAGGTCCAGTAGTTTTTTGACTGAGACTTTAGGGTTTTCTATGTACAGTATCATATCATCAGCAAATAATGATAGTTTTACTTCTTCTTTTCCAATTTGGGTGCCTTTTATTTCTTCTTCTTGTCTGATTGTTGTGGATAGGACTTCCAGAACTATGTTGAATAAGAGTTGGTGAAAGGGACACCCCTATATTGTTCCTAATCTTAAGGAGATTTTTTAAAATTTTTGTCCATTGATTATGATGGTGGCTTTGGGTTTCTCATGGATGGCCTCTATCATATTGAGGTATGATCCCTGTATCTCCACTTTGCTGAGAGTTTTAATCATAAATGGGTGCTGGATTTTATCAAATGCGTTTTCTGCATCTTTTGATATTATCATGTGATTTTTATCCTTTCTTTTGTTTATGTGTTGAATCACATTGATTGATTTGTGGATATTGTACCAGCCTTGTCTCCCTGAATAAATCCCACCTGATCATGATGTATAATTTTTTTCATGTATTGCTGGATCCAGTTTGCTAATATTTTGTTGAGAATTTTAGCATCTAAATTCATTAAGGATATTGCTCTACAGTCTTCTTTCTTTGTAGTGTCTTTGCCTGGTTTTGGAATCCGTATTATGCTTGCCTCATAAAAGGAGTTTGGAAGTCTTCCCTCTTCTTGAATTTTTTGAAATAGCTTGAGAAGGATAGGGGTTAGTCCTTCTTTGAATATTTGGTAAAATTTGCCCGTGAAGCAATTAGGCCCAGGACTTTTGTTTGTTGGGAGTTTTTTGATAACTGTTTCAATCTTATTTGATAAAATCGATCTGTTTAGGTTTTTTGATTCTTCTATATTGATTTTTGAAAGATTATATTTTTCGAGGAATTTGTCCATTTCACCTAGGTTGTCTAATTTTATGACATACAGTTCTTCATAGTATTTTCTTACAATCTTTTGTATTTCTGCTGTGTCAGTTGTTACTTCTCCTCTCTCATTTCTAATTTTATTTATTTGAGCCCTCTCTCTTTTTTTCTTGGTGAGTCTGGTTAAAGGTTCAACAATTTTTTTTACCTTTTCAAAAAACCAGCTCTTGTTTTCATTGATCCTCTGTATTGTGTTTTTTTTTTTTAGCTTCTATGTCATTTATTTCCACTCTGATCTTTATTCCTTCTTTCTACTTCCTGTGGGTTTTCCTTGCTGTTCTTTTTCTAGTTCTTTTAGATGACAGGTTAAATTGTTTATCTGAGCTCTTTCTAGCTTCTTAACGTATGTCTGTAGTGCTATGAACTTCCCTCTCAGGACTGCTTTTGCTGTGTCCCATAAATTTTGAGTTGTTCTATGTTCGTTTTCATTTGTTTAAGGAAATTTTTTATTTCTTCCTTGATCTCATTGTTAAACTATTTGTTATTTAATAAGATGCTATTTAGTTTCCAAGTGTTTGATTGTTTTTCAGTTTCTGTATTGTAGTTGATTTCTAGTTTCATGCTATTGTGATTCGAGAAGGTCCTTGATATGATTTCAACCTTTTCATGTTTGTTGAGACCGCTTTTGTGTCCATGTGGTCTATCCTAGAGAATGTACCATGAGCACTTGAAAAGAATGTATATTCTGCTGCTTTAGGGTGAAAGTTCTGGAGATATCTATTAAATCCAGTTGATCTAGTGGGTCCTTTAAGTCAGCTGTTTCTTTGTCAATTTTCTTTCTTGATAATTTATCCAGTGATGTTAGTGGGATATTAAAATCCTCTGCTATTATAGTATTGCTGTTGTTCTCACCCTTTATGCCCATCTAAATCTGCTTTATATATTTAGGTGCTCATATATTAGGTGCATAGATATTTATAATGGTTTTCTCTTCCTATTGAATTGCTCCCTTTATTATTATGTATTGACCATCTTTTTTTTTTCTTTTTTTTTTAATAATTTTATTTTTTTAATGGGGTGACATCAATAAATCAGGATACATATATTCAAAGATAACAAGTCCAGGTTATCTTGTCATTCAATTATGTTGCATACCCACCACCCAAAGTCAGATTGTCCTCTGTCACCTTCTATCTTGTTTTCTTTGTGCCCCTCCCCACCCCCTTTCCCTCTCCCATTCCCCCCTCCCCCCTGTAACCACCACACTCTTATCAATGTCTCTTAGTTTCACTATTATGTCCCACCTACGTATGGAATAATACAGTTCCTGGTTTTTTCTGATTTACTTATTTCGCTTCGTATCATGTTATCAAGATCCCACCATTTTGCTGTAAATGTTCCGATGTCATCATTTCTTATGGCTGAGTAGTATTCCATAGTGTATATGTGCCACATCTTCTTTATCCAGTCATCTATTGATGGGCTTTTTGGTTGTTTCCATGTCCTGGCCACTGTGAACAATGCTGCAATAAACATGGGGCTGCATGTGTCTTTACGTATCAATGTTTCTGAGTTTTGGGGATATATACCCAGTAGAGGGATTGCTGGGTCATAAGGTAGTTCTATTTTCAGTTTTTTGAGGAACCACCATACTTTCTTCCATAATGGTTGTACTACTTTACATTCCCACCAACAGTGTATGAGGGTCCCTTTTTCTCCACAGCCTCTCCAACATTTGCTATTACCTGTCTTGCTAATAACAGCTAATCGAACAGGTGTGAGGTGGTATCTCATTGCCGTTTTGATTTGCATTTCTCTAATAGCTAAAGAAGATGAGCATCTTTTCATATATCTGTTGGCCATTTGAATTTCTTATTGGGAGAAGTGTCTATTCATATCCTCTTCCCATTTTTTTATTGGATTGTTTGTTTGTTTGTTGTTGAGTTTTATGAGTTCTTTGTATATTTTGGATATTAGGCCCTTATCTGAGCTGTTGTTTGAAAATATCATTTCCCATTTAGTTGGCTTTCTGTTTATTTTGTTATCAGTTTCTCTTGCTGAGCAAAAACTTCTTAGTCTGATGTAGTCCCATTCATTAATTTTTGCCTTCACTTCTCTTGCCATTGGAGTCAAATTCATGAAATGCTCTTTAAAACCCAGGTCCATGAGTTGAGTACCTATGTCTTCTTCTATGTACTTAATTGTTTCAGGTCTTATGTTTAGATCTTTGATCCATTTTGAGTTAATTTTTGTACAGGGGGAGAGACTGTAGTCCAGTTTCATTCTTTTGCATGTGGCTTTCCAGTTTTCCCAGCACCATTTATTGAAGAGGCTTTCTTTTCTCCATTGTGTGTTGTTGGCCTCTTTATCAAAAATTATTTGACTATATATATGTGGTTTTATTTCTGGACTTTCTATTCTGTTCCATTGGTCTGATTGTCTATTTTTCTGCCAATACCATGCTGTTTTGATTGTCGTGGCCCTATAATATAGTTTGAAGTCAGGTATTGTAATGCCCCCAGCTTCATTCTTTTTCTTTAGGATTGCTTTGGCTATTCGGGATTTTTTATAGTTCCATATAAATCTGATGATTTTTTGCTCTATTTCTTTAAAAAACGTCATTGGAAGTTTGATGGGAATTGCATTAAATTTGTATATTGCTTTGGGTAATATAGCCATCTTGATTATATTTATTCTTCCTAGCCAAGAACAAGGTATATTCTTCCATCTCATTATATCTTTTTCGATTTCCCTTAACAATGGTTTATAGTTTTCATTATATAAGTCCTTTACATTCTTTGTTATGTTTACTCCTAAGTATTTTTTTGTTGTTGTTGTTGCAATCATGAAGGGGATTATTCTTTTGAGTTCCTTCTCAGTTGTTTCATTGTTGGCATATAGAAAGGCTATAGACTTCTGTATGTTAATTTTGTATCCTGCGACCTTACTGTATTGGCTTATTGTTTCTAGTAGTCTTTTTGTGGATTCTTTGGGGTTTTCGATGTATAGGATCATATCATCTGCAAAAAGTGATACCTTTACGTCTTCTTTTCCGATATGGATGCCTTTTATTTCTTTGTCTTGTCTGATTGCTCTGGCTAGAACCTCTAGTACCACATTAAATAAGAGTGGAGAGAGTGGACAACCCTGTCTTGTTCCTGATTTAAGGGGGAAAGCCTTTAGTTTAGTGCCATTTAATATGATGTTAGCTGATGGTTTATCATATATGGCCTTTATCATGTTGAGATATTTTCCTTCTATACCCATTTTGTTGAGAGTCTTAAACATAAAATTGTGTTGTATTTTATCGAAAGCCTTTTCTGCGTCTATTGATAAGATCATGTGGTTTTTGTTCTTTGTTTTGTTGATATGGTGTATTACGTTAACCGTTTTGCGTATGTTGAACCATCCTTGAGATTCTGGGATGAATCCCACTTGATCATGATATATTATTTTTTTAATATGTTGTTGTATTTGATTTGCTAGTATTTTGTTTAGTATTTTAGCATCTGTATTCATTAGAGATATTGGTCTGTAGTTTTATTTTTTTGTGCCCTCCTTGCCTGGTTTTGGTATGAGGGTTATGTTGGCCTCATAAAATGTGTTTGGAAGTATTGCTTCTTCTTCAATTTTTTGGAAGACTTTGAGTAGAATAGGAACCAAGTCTTCTTTGAATGTTTGATAAAATTCGCTTGTATAGCCGTCAGGGCCTGGACTTTTATTTTTAGGGAGATTTTTAATGGTTTTTTCTATTTCTTCTCTACTGATAGGTCTGTTTAGGCTTTCTGCTTCTTCTTGACTCAGTCTAGGAAGGTTGTATTGTTCTAGGAATTTATCCATTTCTTCTAGGTTGTTGAATTTAGTGGCATAAAGTTTTTCATAGTATTCTACAATAATTCTTTGTATATCTATGGTGTCCGTGGTGATTTCTCCTCTTTCATTTTGGATTTTGTTTATATGAGTTCTTTCTCTTTTTTCCTTGGTAAGTCTTGCCAAGGGTTTGTCAATTTTGTTGATCTTTTCAAAGAACCAGCTCCTTGTTCTATTAATTTTTTCTATAGTTTTTCTGTTCTCTAATTCATTTATTTCTGCTCTGATTTTTATTATCTCCTTTCTTCTGCTGGTTTTGGGTTGTCTTTGTTCTTCTTTTTCTAGTTCCTTAAGGTGGGAAGTTAAGTGGTTCACTTGGGCTCTCTCTTGTTTGTTCATATATGCCTGAAGTGATATGAACTTTCCTCTTATTACTGATTTTGCTGCATCCCATAGATTCTGATATGTCGTATTGTCATTTTCATTAGTCTGTATATATCTTTTGATCTCTGCACTTATTTCTTCTTTGACCCATTCATTTTTTAAAAGTATTTTGTTTAGTTTCCACATTTTTGTGGGATTTTTTTCCTCTTTTTTGCAGTTGAATTCTAGTTTCAAGGCTTTATGATCAGAAAATATGCTTGGTACAACTTCAATTTTTCTGAATTTGCTGATGTTGTTTTTGTGGCCCAACATATGGTCAATTCTTGAGAATGATCCATATACACTGGAGAAAAATGTATACTCAGTCACTTTGGGATGAAATGTCCTGTAGATGTCTATCATATCCAGGTGCTCTACTGTTGTGTTTAAGGCTACTATGTCTTTGTTGATTCTCTGTTTGGATGACCAATCTAGAGCCGTCAGCGGTGTATTGAGGTCTCCAAGTATGATTGTGTTTTTGTCAGTTTTTGTTTTAAGATCAATAAGTAGCTGTCTTATATATTTTGGTGCTCCTTGGTTTGGTGCATATATATTAAGAATTGTTATGTCTTCTTGATTCAGTGTCCCCTTAGCCATTATGAAATGGCCATTTTTGTCTCTGAGTACTTTTCCTGTCTTGTAGTCAGCATTATCAGATATGAGTATTGCTACACCTGCTTTTTTTTGGATGTTATTTGCTTGGAGTATTGTTTTCCAGCCTTTCACTTTGAATTTGTTTTTATCCTTGTTACTTATATGAGTTTCCTGTAGGCAGCATACAGTTGGATTTTCTTTTTTAATCCATTCTGCTACTCTGTGCCTTTTTATTGGTGAGTTTAATCCGTTTACATTTAGTGTAATTATTGATACTTGTGAGTTCCCTATTGCCATTTTATATCTTGCTTTCTGTTAGTTTTGTGTTTTGTTTGATCCTTCTCTTTCGTTTTTCTATCTTTTGTTTTTATTTGGTTGTATTCCATACATCTTTCCTCTGTTGCTATCTTTTTTATCTCATGTGCTTCTGTGGCGGTTTTTTCAATGGTGGTTACCTTTGAGTAATGAAAAGGGTCCCTACCCTGTTCATTGTAGCGAACTATTTTGTGAGAACTTTTGCACTTCATCGTCCTTTGCTACTGTTAATCTCCATCTTCTCCCCCTCTTTCTTTTGTTGTTGTCACAGTTTAAATTTGGTTTCATTGTGTTCTTCTTGGAGCTTTTACTTGTGGCTCTGTTTTTTTTTTGTTCTTTGTATCTGATTGGAGAACCCCCTTTAGTAATTCCTGGAGTGGGGGTTTTCTGATGATAAATTCCCTCATCTTTTCTGTATCTGTGAATGTTTTTATTTCTCCTTCATATTTGAAGGGTAGCTTTGATGGGTAGAGTATTCGTGGCTGAAAGTTCCTCTCTTTCAGGGCTTTAAATATTGGGGTCCACTCTCTTCTACCTTGTAGAGTTTCTGCTGAGAAATCTGATGATAATCTAATGGGCCTTCCTTTATATGTTGTATTCTTCTTTTCCCTGGCTGCCTTGAGAATTTTTTCTTTGCTGTTGGTTTGTGTCAATTTCATTATGATATGCCTTGGAGTAGGTTTGTTGGGGTTAAGAAAACTCGGAGTTCTGTTTGCTTCTTGAACTTGAGGCTTTAGTTCTTTCCACAGGCTTGGGAAGTTCTCATCTATTATTTGTTTGAGTATGTTCTCCATTCCATTTTCTCTCTCTTCTCCCTCTGATATACCTATTATTCTTATGTTATTCTTTTTGATGGAGTCAGATAATTCTTGTAGGGCTATCTCATTTTTTTTAATTTTTGAGTCTCTTTCTTCTTCTCTCTGTTGTGCCTCAAGTTGCTTGTCTTCTATTTCACTAATCCTCTCTTCTATCTGACCTGTTCTATTAGCTAAGCTTGTTACTTCGTTTTTCAGCTCGTGAATTGAGTTTTTCATCTCTGTTTGATTTGTTTTTATAGTTTCAATTTCCTTGGACATATATTCTTTGTGTTCATTGAGTTGTTTTCTTAGCTCCCTAAATTGCCTTTCTGTGTTTTCTTGTATATCTCGGAGGATTTTTAGGATTTCTATCTTGAATTCTCTGTCATTTAGCTCCAAGGTTTCCAATATATTAAATTTTTTCTCCATAGATTTTTCCTCATCTAGCTGTGTTACCTCTCTTTCTTTTGTATCCATGATATTCGACTTTCTCTTCCTTAATAGCATCTGAGGGTGGTTTTGTTGATAGTATTAATGAGATTTAATAAAGAATAAAAAGTTTAAAAAAATAATAAAAAAATAAAAAATCGAAAAGAGTTGTTTTTTAAAAACAAATTAATAATGAAATAAAGAAAAATAAAATAAAATAAAAATTTTTTAAAAAGGAAATTATTCCCCCCCTCCTTTTTTCCTCTCCTCTCCTCTCCCCTCTTTCTTGAGAAAATCTTGTGGTGAACTGTGAATTATAACAAACAATGCCTGTGATGGAGGGCCTGAATTGGGGAAAAGTAATAAAGGGGCAAAAAAAAAGAAAAAAGAAAAAAAAAGAGCGTATGGACCCACAAAAAGCAAATAAGGATAAAATTTGGGTCAAGAATAAAATGATTTGCTTTTAGGTGTTGGTTGTCTAAGAGTTATGATGAGAGGAATAAGAGGAAAACGGAAAAATGGGGGGACAAATTAAAAAATTACTATTGTATTTAGTGGAACAAGAACTAGATAAAATGGAGAGCCAGGGATGGGAGCACTGGTAGTGAGTTAAAAAGGTGAAGTAAAAACCCCCCAAAATGCCACAAACATAAGTTTGAGTCCCAGATAAGATAATTTGTTTGTTTTTGAGGTTTGAATGAGAGGAGATGTAAAGGAGAAAGGAAGAAACTAATATAGAGGGAGAAAAGAAAGAGAGAGAGAGAAAAAAAGAGGGAACCACTAAAAGAAGAAAAAAGAAAGGAGAGAGAGAGAGAGAGAGAGTTAAGGGTTTTGGAGTGCAACCCTCATAGAGAGAAAGGAAGAGGAGAGAAAAGATAATGGGAGATGTAACACTTATAGGTAGTGTAGTTCAAGGAGAGGAGAGAGTAAGACCGGCAGAGAGTTAATCGACCAAATTGGAGGAGGAAAAAAAGTATCAAGAATGAAGATAAGAGAAACAAACGAACAAATATAATAAAATGGGATAGGTTATAAAGTCTGCAGATTATTCTTGATTTTGAGAGGTTATCTTCTTGCTTTTTCTTTTCTCTCCCTCTTCCTGGTCGGTGACTCTGTACCCGGGTTCTGCCCCTTTGGCACACTCAGGTAGAGGTTTGCAGTTGATAAGTCTCTATGGTAATGTCATGTATTGTGCTTTAGTCTCGTTGGCAGTCGAGGCTCATTAGCATTTATAGGCTCCGACAGTGAGAGAGTCCGTGTTCCTGGAGCCTTTCTCCTAGTCTTTCCTTCCTCAATTAGTAGCCTGATAATCCAGCTATGGGGTTGCTGCTGCCTCTGCCTGGATAGTAAGAGGCTCAAAGAGCTGGCAACTCCCCACTCTATTTCCACTCAGCACAGGGCTCTGGGTAAGGCTCAGTCAGTCAGAGCTGCTAGCATAATCAGGCGGGCTTTCCGCCCACTCAAAGACCTCTGGCTCTGTCTGCCACTCTGTCCGGTAACACAGGCGGGCGCCCACTTCCGGGGCGCTTGGAGGAAACTCTCACTCACTGGCTGCGCGCGCAGACCAGGATATCTGGCCAGCAGTCTCACGCTCTGAGTGAAACCCCCAACCGCAGGGAAAAGTTGCAGCGTTGGAATTGAGTCTCGCTCCGTCCCCGTGCGCGGCTTTTGCAAGGCGCTGGGGCGGCCTGAGATTCCGCTTTGGCCCACACAAAGGCCCCTGACTCTGCCCCTCTGTGTGATAACACGGGCGCGCACTGCCGAGGCACTCGGAGGAATCTCTCATTCACTATCTGCGCGCGCAAACCAGGATATGAGGCCGGCCGCATTTCCCTCTGAGTGAAAGCCCCTCCAGCATGGAAAATCTCCACCGTTGGAATTAGTTCTCACTCCCTCCCGTGCGTGGCTTTCCCAGGGCGCTGGGGCTGCCCAGAGACTCTGCCCTCGGCCCACAGAAAGGCCTCTGAACCTGCCTCTCCGTGGGGTAACACGGGCACCCACTCTCGGGGCCTAGGAAGAAATCTCTCGCCCACTTACTGCGCACCGACCAGGGTAAAATGGCTGCCCCGCTTGTCTTTCTTTGTTTGGATTTGGCGCGAGTGTTAGCTTGTATTGCCCAGGTTGCCACAGGATCAGTTTTTCCTTGGCTTGGATCTCCGTGCCACAGCCTGGTTCGGCCGTTTGTGCCGCGGCCTGGATACATTCACCCCCTTTGCCTGCCTCAGTTTCTATATTCACAGTTACCAGAGAAAGCCGCCCTGTTTAGGTTAGTGAGGAAGGCGGAGCATTTCTTACTCCCTATTTCCTTCGGGGTTTGGTTATATATTTAGCCAATTTTTCACTCAACCATACCTTTGGGTGTATTGCGAAGCATCTGGAGGCTCCAAGTATAGGTTTTTCTGTTTCTGGTTGAAGATCTTGTTGAGTTTTGGGGGAGATTTATCGGTATCGCTTCCTACCCCGCCATTACTCTGACGTCATCTCCCTGTAGTGACCTTCTTTATCCCTTACTATAGCCTTTGTTTTAAAGTCTATTTTGTCTGATATAAGTATTGCTACCCCAGCTTTCTTTTCATTTGCATTTGCATGAAATATATTTTTCCATCCCTTTACTTTTAGTCTATGTGTATCTTTTGTTTTGAGGTGTGTCTCTTGTAGACAGCATATATGTATGGGTCCTATTTTCTTATCCATGCAGCTATCCTATGTGTTTTTATTGGAGCATTTAACTGATTTACATTTCAGGTTACTATTGATATGTAGTTGTTTATTACCATTTTACTCTAAAAATCTACATTCCTCTTTTATTAGATTTTCCCCCTTTGTTCTGTTTATAGCAGGCCCCTTTACATTTCTTGTAGCATTGGTTTGTTTGTAATGAATTCCTTGAGTTGTTTGGTTTTTTGTGTGTGTTTTTTTGTCTGGGAAGCTTTTTATTTCTCCTTCAATTTTAAATGATAGTCTTGCTGGATATAATAGACTTGGTTGTAAGCTCTTGTTTTGCATTATTTTGAATATTTCTTACCATTCCCTTCTGGCCTCTACTGTTTTTGTTGAGAAGTCAGATATCATCCTTATGGGGGCTCCTCTGTAGGTAATAGACAGCTTTTCTCTTACAGCTTTTAGTATTCTTTCTTTATCTTTTAATTTTTGTATTTTAATTATGCTGTGTCTTGGTGTTGGCCTTTTTGGGTTCAGTCTTAATGGAACTTTCTGTGCTTCTTAAACTTGTGTGATCTTTTCCTTCATCAATTTAGGGAAGTTTTCAGCTATCATTTCTTCAATCAGATTCTCTATCCCTTGTTCTTTCTCTTCTCCTTCAGGAACCCCTCTGATGTGAATGTTATTTCTCTTCATGTTGTCACAGAGCTTTCTTAAAGTTTCCTCAGACTTTTTGAGCCTCTTTTCTTTTTGCTGCTCTGCTTCCATGCTTTCATTTATCTTGTCCTCTAAATTGCTGATTCAATCCTCAGCTTCATCCATCTTGCTTTTAATACCTTCCAGTTTGGTCTTCATTTTTGACATTGTATTTGTCATTTGTGACTGGTTCTTTTTTATTTTTATTTTTTTTGTATTTTTCTGAAGCTGGAAATGGGGATAGACAGTCAGACAGACTCCCGCATGTGCCATACCGGGATCCACCCAGCATGCCCACCAGGGGCGACGCTCTGCCCACCAGGGAGTGATGCTCTGCCCCTATGGGGTGTCGCTCTGTCGCGACCAGAGCCACTCTAGCGCCTGAGAGGCCAAAGAGCCATCCCCAGCGCCCAGGCCATCTTTGCTCCAATGGAGTCTCGGCTGCGGGAGGGGAAGAGAGAGACAGAGAGGAAGGAGAGGGGGAGGGGTGGAGAAGCAGGTGGGCACTTCTCCTGTGTGCCCTGGCCAGGAATCAAACCCGGGACTTCTGCACGCCAGGCTGACGCTCTACCACTGAGCCAACCGGCCAGGGCCTCTTTTTTATTATTTTAATGTCCTTTTCTATACTTGCTCTATCTCTTTACTTAGATACTCATTATGTCCATTGTTGTAAGATCTTTGAGCATCCTACCAATCATTATTTTAAACTCTGCATCCAGTAATTTGGTTATTTCCATCTCATTCAAATCTTTTTCTGGGGATTTCTCTTGATTCATTTGGGTTGCATTTCTCCTCCTTCTCATTTTGTCTGTGTATAAGAAGGGTGTAGCCACAGGACTGCAATCGATGTGACCTCTGTGTTCTCTAGGTGTGGTCTGTCTGCACATCCGCCACCCCCTCTGCCAGTGTTCAGGCATGGGTGTTACAGCAGTCACTGCAGTTTATGCCTTGCCTCTGTTGGCAGGACTGTGTTTGCATGTCCAGGCTGCAAGCCTTGGCAAGCCCATAGCCTCTACCCCACCCTTGCGTGTGGGACTGCAATTGTGCACCCAGCTACATGTCTCAGCTGGTTCCCTGGCTTACACCTTTCCCCTGCGAGCAGGACTGCAGGTGGGAGTGCTTTCACTTGCTTGGCCCACAGCCATGGGTCAGACCACTTTCGTCACTGTGGCCACCCTCAGCTTTCACCCCTGCCAGGTGGGACCGTGCTTCCACATCCTGCCGTTGCCCGCCCTCCAGTGAGCTCTCAGCAGTGTGGGTGGGGGCATTGCAGCTCAGACCTCAGCACTCAATACTGTATCACTGAAGTTTCCCTCCTTCTAAGCAACTCTGCTCTGACTGCAGCAGGAGAGCTTCTGTTTGGCTGGTGACCTGCTTCCCTTTGCTGGTATTGCTGGTTCCAGGAAAAATATTCACTTTAGATTTGGGGAGTGTCAGCCCAGGGGTGAGGGTGGCTGTCCCTCAAAGTGTTTCTGCCTTTGCCTCCTGGATTACACTCTCTTCCTGCTACTCCAGTCCTCTCATCTTTCCCTGTTCCCCGGAGCCCTGGATGCCTGGTTGTGAAAGAGGTTTTCTGTACAGACCTTTTAAGACGAATCCTGGGTTTGAGAAATCTGTCTCTTTCTCACAAACAGTATCCTGGCTTGTTTCACAGCTAAATACTGTTCATATGCCTCTTCTAGGCTCTGTGGCTGCAGGCTGGGGCTTTGTTCCTGGGGCCCAGGTCCCTCCCCTCTCCGCTAAACTCACTCCCACCACACAAGTCACTCTGGGGAGCTGGGCAGCCCTCTCCACATTTCCACTTTTCCTACCAGTCTCAGTGTGGCTTCTTCAGTGGTCCTTGATTAAAGCATCCTCTTAGTTTAGTCTAAAGTTGGTTTTTCCAGATGATTGTTCTTAAAATTAAGTTGTAATCCACTTTGGTTCTGGGAGGTGGCATTTGGTACATCTGCCTATTCCATCACCTCCTTGCCACCCCAGAACTATGATTATTTTGCTTTTGTTTCTTACGTTTCTACCTTAGCCTCTTTTCATATAGTAAGTTGATGTATTAATTGCATGTGTATTGATTTATAAGTAATCACAAACATAGTAACTTTAAAACCTATCAAACTTTTACTATGTTTAGTAAGATAAAATTGAGGTGAAAAGTTTAATGGTTTTTGGGCTATTTCATTCATTCATTCATCCATCCATCCAAATGTTCATTGATACCACAGATGCTTTTAAGAAACAGAAATCAATAAACTAAAGTTCCTGTCCTTGCAAAGCCCAGAGTTGAAGTCAGACAGACAAAAATATAATTACTGGTGTAATAAAATGATAGTAGTTTTAAAAGAGGTGGATATAAACTGCTATTAGAGTAAGGGGAGAATCACAAAGAAGGTGATATTTGTGTCTTAGAAGATGAGAAAGAAGGAAGAGAGGAAAGGGCGTTTATCCTTCCTCTTGAAGGATATACTATATAGCAAATTTCCCCAAATTTATGGCATAAAACAGCAACCCTTTTCTCATGCTAATGCTTTTGTGGGGCAGGAATTTGAAGGGGGTACAAAGGGGTCATCTTGTCTCTGCACCTTAATGTCTGGGACCTAGCTAGAAAGACTCAAAGACTGGAGATGACTCAATGGTTAGACTTCAGCTAGGGTGGCCTTGGCCTCTCCATAGGGTTGTTAGGGCTTTCTCATTGCACAGTGGCTGGATTCACAATAGGTATGTTGCCTTTTATGGTTGAGCCTCAGAAGTCACATAGTGTCATCTCCGTCATGATCACAAGCCTCCTCAAACTCAACCAGAGGACACTTAGACCCATCTTTCAGTGAGGGAGTGTCAGAGTTACATTGCAAAAGAACTTGTGGGAAAGGAGAGACTGTTGCAAGCAACTTTGGAAAATACCATTTACCACAACATTGAAGGGATAAAATCATCTCACCCATCTGGTATTTAGTAATATCTTTCCTAGATTGCATATTTTTCTGATGGATAACTTTTGAAATTACTTAAATTGTATAAGTCAGATTGTCTTATAATGATCTAAAGAGAGGGGTTTATTGTTGGCACTTTTGCCCCCTCCTTTACCCACACGGGCTTCCCCCTGGTCCCCAGATTGAAAACCAGTGCTGTGGAGCCTGGGCAGAATTGGGGAGGGGGGTTTAGAATTTGCAAAGCAGATGCTCTTTAGAGTTCAGGCAAAGGCAAAGACTGTGACTATGTATTCTTATCTTAGTAATAATGTTGATTATAAACATACATATGCATATACATGCTAAGTTAATGTCTTTTCTCATTGGATATAATTCTTGGAAGTGTTAAAAACCTTGCATTCATTTAGTGTGTGGTATTATTACCTCTCAAAAGAACATTTTAATTTATGCAAACTTTTTGAGTACTTATGATAAGGCTCATGACTGATTGAGAATCTCTTTGTTCATTACTTGGATTTTTTTTTTAAGCTGAAACATAATAGTGTGCATCTTTTTAAGATCATAGTTTTAAACCTTCATAGTACGTGTGAACAGAATATACAGTCCATGGAGACATTCTGACACGGGCTGGATGAAGCGGCTAGAGGGCGGTCTTGGGCTGAAGTCTGGCAGTTTAGGGCTCGTGCCACACGGGCTGGATGAAGCGGCTAGAGGGCGGTCTTGGGCTGAAGTCTGGCAGTTTAGGGCTCGTGCCACACGGGCTGGATGAAGTGGCTAGGGGGCGGTCTTGGGCTGAAGTCTGGCAGTTTAGGGCTCGTGCCACACGGGCTGGATGAAGCAGCTAGGAGGCGGTCTTGGGCTGAAGTCTGGCAGTTTAGGGCTCGTGCCACAGTTTGGGGGCACATTATTCAACTTCTCAGGGTTCTGGTTTCTTAATCTGTAAAATGGGGGTAATGATACCTCCTTTCTAGTACTGCAATGCAGACTAAATAAAATAATTAAAGTGCCTGGTACCTAGGAGATAATAGATCTACTATTGGCAGATTCTAAGAGAAACTCAACTATATGCTTCCTCAGTTCTCTCTGAAGTTAGAGAGCAGGTCAATATCCACATTATCTTTAGGTTTTTATGTCCCTTTCCAGCCTCTAAAAGCTGCAGAAAGGCACACAATCAGCTAAAACCTAAGACTTTGTGAGTGAGTGTCAGAATTTTGACTGTAGAAGATATTTCCTTCCCCATCACCTCAGTCCCTTCTCTGTTGCCATTTCATGAGACAAGAAACTTCACAGACATTGCCTGGTTGTTGTTCAGTGACATATCTTACTGAAGAGAAAGCAGAGTCTGTGAGGCAGGCAGCCCCAGTAGAAAGCCTGTGCTTGCTGCAGCCTCTGGCTGTCCGAGCAACCCAACTCCCCTGGCCTGGCTGTTTCATCTGGAGCGGGCCTGTGCTGTCACTGGGCCTCTGGAGCTGTCAAAGAGCCGTGCTGGACCTGCTCTGCCTTGCAGTTAAAGGCCTGGCCTCTCCCCCCTCCCCTGCCACACTACCGTGAGACAGCAGTTCACTTAACACACTGGAAATGGCAGCAAAATCACCTTGTTACCTGATATCCTATTCCTTTCCTGTCTTTTTTTTTTTTAAGTTAGAAAGCCATATGGCCACATTGAAATCACTGATAATGTCAACCAAAGAACTACCTATTTTATCTGGCCCTTATGTGTGTGTGTATAATTATTATATCAATGACATTCCACCTTTCAAATTAAATCCCTTATTATCTTGGTTTGCAATTATTATTGTCTGGATTTAAAAGGATTTCATGACAACTCTGAAAAACCAGAGTCACCTGCATTGTGCTTTAATTAGGTGGCATTTGAAACTCCATCAATATTTCCTCATTTCATTTGGATTCTACTGACTGGAATTCTGGGCAAGGGTCTGTCTAGGGCTGTGCAGACTGCACAGTGTTCTCCATCACATTTCTTGTGATTGTGGTGACTGTTTTGCACACAAATGTCTTTGCAGATAGAGCCTTGATCCACAGAGTTTATTAGGGGTAGTCATGCTATGCTCCATGCTGCCAGCTGCCTGGAGGAAAACCCCAAACAAGACTGCAGGGAGTCTCTGCCTAGTACCACCACTGCAGATGCCCCCAGTGGGGCTGAACACTGGTTACTGTAGACAGGATGCGCTGTCACTTCCAAATAGAAGGACCTCCACTTTATTCAAATGATCGGCAAAGTGGAGTGTTCCAGACCTTGGCTGACCCCTCCATAGCTTGGAGATCATCAGATGTTATGATTAAGAGGGAGTCTCTGAAGCAAGAATGCCAGATTCAAATCTTACCTTGACCTCTCAGCAGCTTTTGGACTTTAGAGAATTTACTTCTTTGTGCCTTGGTTTCCTCATCTGTAAAACAGAGATACGGCAGCACAGCACCTCAGTATGTGGTGAGCACTGAGGGACATTTAGAGCATGTGGACAGTGCTGGAAAAGTGTGTGCACAGTGCTGCTGCTCCTGCCACCGCAGGCCCCTGGAAGGGACCACCTACAAGTTCTGTTGGCAGGTGGTGGCAAGGCAGGCACAGACTGACCTTCAGAGGAATAATTTCTGTCCCTGGGAGAGAAACTCACAAGAACTAACCAGGAGTTAATTTGTAGTAGACATCTGTTGATTTCATGCTCAATATTCATGCTCTCTCCTGGGTTTTTCTTGAGGAAACTATGTGAGTCAGGGTCTAGTGGGCACAGTAGAATTCACTCCAGGTATTTCAAAGAGAGTCAAGTGTACACTGGGAACTAGTTATTCAGTTGATTGAAGAAGGGTTGAGAAGCCAAACAAGGGTAGTGAGGCTGTCCAGTGGTTAGCAGCAGCAAGAACTCTCCACCACACTTAGGGCAAAGGGATCAAGAGAGGAGGAAATGTCACCAGAGTCCAGGGCCATCTGGAGAAGCACGCACTGTGGAGGGCCTGACCAGCTGGAGCTGGGAACTAAGGGAGAGGGCCCAGAGGAGACACAGCCATAGTCTGCACCATGATGCCTGAAGCAAACAGAGCAGGATACGTACTGTGGCTTCACACTCTTCTTGTCCTCTAATGTCCATTAATGACTCCGATGGGCAGAATCTACCATGGAACTGGAAGACAAAGATGTCCAGAAGATAAGAGTTCTCTGTGGTGCTGAGCCGATATCTGAGAGCAAATCAGCAAATGCCTGGCCCAGGAGCCATCTCTCCCCTTACCACCCAGTCCATAGGATTCTGGTGAAACTTACCTTGACTTTTGGCTCCAAATGTGGGCATGTGACTGGGTCTAGCCAATCAGTGTACTCCACTCTGCTGTTGATGGTTACCCAAGTTGGTCCAGTGAGAGTGAAGTCAGATAATGAGAGACTGTTAGGCAAGAGGAATCTTACCACACCCACAGATGATGTCATATATCTGCCCTGACTACCATGTAACTATGATTCTCTCTTCACCTGCCTACTCCAATAAACTGTGAGCTTTCAAGAGTGGAAATTATTTCAACTTCATTTCCTGGCCATCAACCTGACAGCCTGTAGGCCTCTCCTGGATGCTGCTTGGTTAATTAATTTGTGAAACATTTGGTCCCAGGCCCACCTGCATCATTCTACTGAGCTGACATGTGATGGAGAAGGCCCATGCTAAATCCTGAGTGACTGTCTGTTCCATCTGGGCTGAGAGGAAATGCCAGCTGTTCAAGGACCAGCACATTGACCTTTCATAAGCTCCACATACTTTCTTATTATTTCTTATAGTGTATCTGCCAGACAGCGGATATTACTCTCCATCACTCAAAATATGTGATTATTGCCTTAAAAGTGTTCCTCTAGGCTCTATAGACAGTTACCATATTCACTTATTTATTTGTGTGTTGATAATTCAGTAAATATTTACTGAACATGTACAAGTGCAAGAAGGCACATGGCAGGTTCATGGCTGGTGGGGGTGGGGTTAATGGATAGATAAAAGAAAACATAAATCCTGCTCTCAGAGCTGAATCAAGATATTGTAGCTACTATTTCTAGGGTACCTACTATGTACCAGGCATGTGCTAAATATTCTCCATATATTGTTTCTTTTATACTTCACCATTGCCATACAATACAGATAATAAGTGAGACAACTAGGGACTTGGATTTTAAAACTGCTTGCTCAAGTCACACATCTGGTAAGAAGAAAATGGAGATCTATTCTCCTGTCTGTGGACATCACAGTCTGGTTATTTCCTATATGTTGTACTGCTTCTAAAATAAGGATGAAGTGCAAGTTGGGCAGTGACTCTGGGTGTTTAGACAAAGTGCCACAGAAGATCAGGGCACCACTTTCAGCCATGAGACTGCTGACCACTTCTGGGAAGGTAAAGTCATCCATGTGGGTCTTTCTAATACCTATCTTCCAGCCTGATGAACACTGAAAATTCAGTGGAACCTAAGTTACTCATGCCCCCCCCCCCCAAATCCCTAGGTATTTGGAATCAACTGTCCATTTCTATCATACAGCCCTATGCATGACGGACACAGCCGGTAGGGTTTTCCCAATTTGCCTTACCTGGCACCAAGCATCTGTGTGGCTATCCTCCATATGGAACAGGGTTCTGGAAGCAAGTAGAAAATAACATTTTTTAAATTCTTTTTTTAAAATTAGAAACTGTTACTTTCAAAATTTCAAAATGTTTGCTGTGTAGAGTGGAGATTGTCTTATAAACAAAGTAACCCTTTGTTCCAGGAGGTCCCTTCTGGTTGACCCTGCTAGTCAAGACTTACAAGTCAATATCTAAATCCAGGAAGTTATTTAAAGCCTGACTATATAATCTGCCTGTGTTCTGTCTAGTCCTATAAAGGGAGAGTATGTCAGAACATGTGAAAGGTTTTTTTCTCCTAAAGCAAGATTGAAGCTGTCTTATGTCTGAAAATCTGTTAGAGCTGTTTATATGTTTCTCCTAGAGATTGTGAGTGTTGGTCAAGGCAGGTTTTCTTCACATCAGCTAGAAGAAATTGGATTGGGCTTGGTAGAGAGCTAACCACTGGATGATGGCTTCACACAGGGCAAGAAGCCACAGCTAGGCAACCTGGTGTGTTCTTGTCCTGTCTATTTGACTCAGAACATAGCGTGTGTTGAGTGAGGTGGTGGGCTTCCCTTGAAGTAGTGGATGATGATGCTCTCAGTTATCCTGGTACTTTTTTAAAATTTATTTATTTACTTATTTATTTATTTATTTATTTCCATGAGAGAGGAAGGGGAGAGAGAGAGAGAGAGAGAGAGAGAGAAACATCAAGTTGTTCCTGTATGTGCTCTGATTGGGGATCAAACCAGCAACCTCTCTGCTTTGGGACAATGCTCCAACAAACCGAGCTATCTAGACAGGGCATCCTTGGACTTAACAGGTACTCTGGAAACTGTTCTGAGCTAAGGAATATTTTTTTTCTCTGTTTAGGGAGGCCTTGTTTTCTCAGTGGGTGGCTTCAGTTGATCCCTGACTTGTGGGTGTCTCTGGGGAAACCGATAAGATCCCTAAGGGTGAGTTCAGGACTGTAGGCTCTGGGAGTAATGTCTCTGGAAAAAAATGTGAGTTATCCTTCTGTGGAGTATTTCTGCAATTCCCAAGTCTTCAATAAATTCTTGTTAGAAGAGGATGGCGCAGTGGGATAAAGCATCGACCTGGAATGCTGAGGTTGCCAGTTCAAAACCTTGGGCTTGCTCAGTCAAGGCACATATGGGAGTTGATGCTTCCTGCTCCTCCCCCCTTCTCTCTCTCTCTCTCTCTCTCTCTCTTTCTTCTCTAAAATGAAATAAATAAAATTAATTTTAAAAAAAAGAAGAGGAAAAGTAAAAGTTAAAAGCATAAATGTTGGCATTGTCCAGGTTTGTATCCTTTCATTTCAAAGCTGTGGTCTTTCCAGCTTACCTAACCTTTAAGCCCGTGGTTTCTTATTTGTAAAATGGGTAGGAATCCTTCCTCCCCCCACAGTATTATCTAGTACTGGCTGAAAATGTATAGAAGTAAATAAAAATCTTACTACAATTCTGGTGCTTCTCTGACTAATTTACCAGAAGCAGTCTGGCTGTAGACTAAAGTGAATTATCTTTAACATAGTTACATTTTTTTAAAAAAGTATCTTTCTCCAAAGAAGTTCCAATTAGATGTGTATGGAATAGAGTTGCTTTCATTTTTCTTTCTTTTTCTTTTTTCAGCAAAGATGTAGATAGTCATTAGTGCCTGTTAATTAAATGATCATAACAAAGGTGTTATAAACACAATAGCACTTTGGTTAAATTTATTTATTATTAAACATATTTCAAAACAAAAAATGTGTAGTAGTTTAATTCAAGTTATAACACTTTTATGGAATCATTTTCACTAAGTGATAAAGAGTACATATTTTGAAACATGTTCATATCTAGCAGGGGTATTCTATTACTTCAAAAGCAAGAGAAAGCTGAACAGAATTTTTCCTAAATAAACAAGGCATTGTCCTGGAAATCGGGTCTTTCTTATCTGACCAGGTTTGCTTGTTCAACTACTCCACTAATTGTTTTAACTGACAGTTTTTAAAGAAATAAACATGAAGGGTTCTGTAAAGTGAAATTGGCCATTCAGTTATAAAATCTGGTATATAGTTATTACACTGTGCTATTGAAAGAATCTCAGAACAGTTCCAACATCACTAGCTATGAATGAAGCTTAGATTACAAACACAGACATACTTCTTGACTAAGCACAATGTTGCAGCTGATTTTCTGGCTGGTTCGGATTAAGTGCTTATGCATCTAATTAGTTTTAAATCACAAATAGTTTTTTAAGTGATTTGAATCTTTCATTCAGGACTCAAATGCTGAGGTTGAAATCCCAGCTACTTCCTCTAGCTATATGATCAGCTTACTCAAGCTTCTTGAAGCCTCAGCCCCTCCTTGAGTCTTTAAAATTGAACTAAGTGTACATGTCTTATGGCTTGAAGTGAAGATTTCTGAAATAATATGTAAAGTACTTAGCACAATTTTTTAAAATAAATTTTTATTAATGTTAATGGGATGACATTAATAAATCAGGGTACATATATTCAAAGAAAACATGTCTAGGTTATCTTGTCATTAAATTATGTTGCATACCCCTCGCCCAGAGTCAGATTGTCCTCCGTCACCCTCTATCTAGTTTTCTCTGTGCCCCTCCCCCTCCCCCTAACTCTCTCCCTCCCTCCCTCCTGCGTCCTCCCTCCCCCCACCCCTAGTAACCACCACACTCTTGTCCATGTCTCTTAGTCTCATTTTTATGTTCCACCAATGTATGGAATCATGTAGTTCTTGTTTTTTTCTGATTTACTTATTTCACTCCATATAATGTTATCAAGATCCCACCATTTTGCTGTAAATGATCTGATGTCATCATTTCTTATGGCTGAGTAGTATTCCATAGTGTATATGTGCCACATCTTCTTTATCCAGTCTTCTATTGAAGGGCTTTTTGGTTGTTTCCATGTCTTGGCCACTGTGAACAGTGCTGCAATGAACATGGGGCTACATGTGTCTTCACGTATCAATGTTTCGGAGGTTTTGGGATATATACCCAGTAGAGGGATTGCTGGGTCATAAGGTAGTTCTATTTGCAGTTTTTTGAGGAACCACCATACTTTCCTCCATAATGGTTGTACTACTTTACATTCCCACCAACAGTGGATGAAAGTTCCCTTTCTCCGCAGCCTCTCCAACATTTGCTATTACCCGTCTTGTTGATAATAGCTAATCTAACAGGGGTGAGGTGGTATCTCATTGTAGTTTTGATTTGCATTTCTCTAATAACTAATGAAGCTGAGCATCTTTTCATGTATCTGTTGGCCATTGGTATTTCTTCCTGGAAGAAGTGTCTGTTCATGTCCTCTTCCCATTTTTTTATTGGATTGTTTGTTTGTTTGTTGTTGAGTTTTATGAGTTCTTTGTAAATTTTGGATATTAGGCCCTTATCTGAGCTGTTGTTTGAAAATAACATTTCCCATTTAGTTGGCTGTCTGTTTATTTTGATATCAGTTTCTCTTGCTGAGCAAAAACTTTTTATTCTGATGTAGTGTTAGATCCAGGGAGTGCTGATATGCTGGGGCTGTCAAGAGTGTAACTATTGAAGGAACAGGGAGTGCTGATAGGGCCCCTGTGACGCCGAGAACAAAGAGTTCAGATGAGTCAGAGACCCTTATCAGAAGTTTATGTTTGAAATTCTCCACTGAGTAATACCCCCCCCAGTAACTGCGCACAACCTCCCTAGCCAATAGCTAACAGCCACATCAGCTTCTGTATAACGCTTGCTCAACCTAGATAGCCACCCTATAAAAAGGAGCCATTTTAGAAGCTCGGGGCTGCAGTGTTCCCTTGCGTGGATTGCCTGCAGTCCCTGCGCAGGTTTGCAATAAAACTTATAAAATTCACTTTGGGTTTGCTGTGGCCTGTCTCCTGGTATGTAACAGTAGTCCCATTCAATTATCTTTGCCTTCACTTCTCTTGCCATTGGAGTCAAGTTCATAAAATGTTCTTTAAAACCCAGGTCCATGAGTTTAGTACCTATGTCTTCTTCTATGTACTTTATTGTTTCAGGTCTTATATTTAGGTCTTTGATCCATTTTGAATTAATTTTAGTACACGGGGACAGGCTGTAGTCGAGTTTCATTCTTTTGCATGTGGCTTTCCAATTTTCCCAACACCATTTGTTGAAGAGGCTTTCTTTTCTCCATTGTGTATTGTTGGCCCCTTTATCAAAGATTATTTGACCATATATATGTGGTTTTGTTTCTGGGCTTTCTATTCTGTTCCATTGGTCTGAGTGTCTATTTTTCTGCCAATACCATGCAGTTTTGATTATTGTGGCCCTATAATATAGTTTGAAGTCAGGTATTGTAATGCCTCCAGCTTCATTCTTTTTCCTTAGGATTGCTTTGGCTATTCGGGGTTTTTTATAGTTCCATATAAATCTGATGATTTTTTGTCCCATTTCTTTAAAAAATGTCATAGGAATTTTGATGGGAATTGCATTAAATTTATATATTGCTTTGGGTAATATGGCCATTTTAATTATATTTATTCTTCCTATCCAAGAACAAGGAATATTTTTCCATCTCATTGTGTCTTTTTCTATTTCTCTTAACAATGCCTTGTAGTTTTCATTATATAGGTCCTTTACATTCTTTGTTATGTTTATTCCAAGGTATTTTATTTTTTTTTGTTGCAATCATGAAGGGGATTATTTTTTTGAGTTCGTTATCTAATATTTCATTGTTGGCATATAGAAAGGCTATGGACTTTTGTATGTTAATTTTGTATCCTGCGACCTTACTGTATTGGTTTATTGTTTCTAGTAATCTTTTTGTGGAGTCCTTCGGTTTTTCGATATATAGGATCATATCATCAGCAAAAAGTGATACCTTTTCTTCTTCTTTTCTGATATGGATGCCTTTTATTTCTTTGTCTTGTCTGATTGCTCTGGCCAGAACTTCTAGCACCACGTTAAATAAGAGTGGAGAGAGTGGACAACCCTGTCTTGTTCCTGATTTAAGGTGGAAAGTCCTCAGTTTTATGTCATTTAATATGATGTTGGCTAATGGTTTATCATATATGGCCTTTATCATGTTGAGATATTTTCCTTCTATACCCATTTTGTTGAGAGTCTTAAACATAAAATTGTGTTGTATTTTATCAAAAGCCTTTTCTGCATCTATTGATAAGATCATGTGGTTTTTGTTCTTTGTTTTGTTGATATGGTGTATTATGTTAACCGTTTTACGTATGTTGAACCATCCTTGACATTCTGGGATGAATCCCACTTGATCATGATGTATTATTTTTTTAATATGTTGTTGTATTCGATTTGCCAGTATTTTGTTTAGTATTTTAGCATCTGTATTCATTAGAGATATTGGTCTGTAGTTTTCTTTCTTTGTGCCATCCTTGCCAGGTTTTGGTATGAGGGTTATGTTGGCCTCATAAAATGTGTTTGGAAAAATTGCTTCTTCTTCAATTTTTTGGAAGACTTTGAGTAGAATAGGAACCAAGTCTTCTTTGAATGTTTGATAGAATTCACTAGTATAACCGTCTGGGCCTGGACTTTTATTTTTGGGGAGGTTTTTAATAGTTTTTTCTATTTCCTCCCTGCTGATTAGTCTGTTTAGGCTTTCTGCTTCTTCATGACTCAGTCTAGGAAGGTTGTATTGTTCTAGGAATTTATTCATTTCTTCTAGATTGTTGTATTTGGTGGCATATAGTTTTTCATAGTATTCTACAATAATTCTTTGTATATCTATGATGTCTGTGGTGATCTCTCCTCTTTCATTTTGGATTATATTTATTTGAGTCTTGTGCCTTTTTTTCTTGGTGAGTCTTGCCAAGGGTTTATCAATTTTGTTGATCTTTTCAAAGAACCAGCTCCTTGTTTTATTGATTTTTTCTATAGTTTTTCTGTTCTCTATTTCATTTATTTCTGCTCTGAGTTTTATTATCTCCTTTCTTCGGCTGGTTTTGGGTTGTCTTTGCTTTTCTTTTTCTAGTTCCTTAAGGTGTGAAGTTAAGTGGTTTACTTGGGCTCTCTCTTGTTTGTTCATATAGGCCTGAAGTGATATGAACTTTCCTCTTATTACTGCTTTTGCTGCATCCCATAGATTCTGATATGTCGTATTTTCATTTTCATTTGTCTGTATGTATCTTTTGATCTCTGCGCTTATTTCTTCTTTGACCCATTCATTTTTTAGAAGTATGTTGTTTAGTTTCCACATTTTTGTGGGTTTTTCCCCCTCTTTTTTGCAGTTGAATTCTAGTTTCAAGGCTTTATGATCAGAGAATATGCTTGGTACAATTTCAATTTTTCTAAATTTGCTGATATTGTCTTTGTGGCCCAACATATGGTCAATTCTTGAGAATGTTCCATGTACACTAGAGAAAAATGTATACTCTGTCGCTTTGGGATGAAGTGTACTGTAGATGTCTATCATATCCAGGTGTTCTAGTATTTCGTTTAAGGCCACTATATCTTTATTGATTCTCTGTTTGGATGACCGATCTAGAGCCGTCAGCGGTGTATTGAGGTCTCCAAGTATGATTGTATTTTTGTCAGTTTTTGTTTTAAGGTCAATAAGTAGCTGTCTTATACATTTTGGTGCTCCTTGGTTTGGTGCATATATATTAAGGATTGTTATGTCTTCTTGATTCAGTGTCCCCTTAATCATTATGAAATGACCATTTTTGTCTCTGAGTACTTTTTCTGTCCTGTAGTCAGCATTATTAGATATGAGTATTGCTACACCTGCTTTTTTTGGGTGTTGTTTGCTTGGAGTATTGTTTTTCAGCCTTTCACTTTGAATTTGTTTTTATCCTTGTTGCTTAGATGTGTTTCTTGTAGGTAGCATACAGTTGGATTTTCTTTTTTAATCCATTCTGCTACTCTGTGTCTTTTTATTGGTAAGTTTAATCCATTTACATTTAGTGTAATTATTGACACTTGTGGGTTCCCTATTGCCATTTTATAAATTGCTTTCTGTTAGTTTTGTATCTTGTTTGATTCTTCTCTTTTGTTTTTCTATCATTTGTTTTTGTTTGTTTGTATTCCATACTTCTTTCCTTTGTTGCTACCTTTTTTAAGTCAAGTGTCTTTATGGTGGTTTTTTCAAGGGTGGTTACCATTAAGTAATGAAAAGGGTACCTACCATATTCATTGTAGTATCCTATCTTATGAGTATTTCTGCACTTCATCATCCTTTGCTACTGTTAATCTCCATCCTCTCCCCCCTTTTTTTCTTTTGTTGACACAGTTTAAGTTTGGTTTTATTGTGTTCTTGGTGGAGCTGTTACTTGTGGTTTTGTTTTCTTTTGTTCTTTGAATCTGGTTGGAAAACCCTCTTTAGTATTTCCTGGAGTGGGGGCTTTCTGATGATAAATTCTCTCATCTTTTCTGTATTTGTGAATGTTTTTATGTCTCCTTCGTACTTGAAGGATAGCTTTGATGGGTATAGTATTCTTGGCTGAAAGTTCCTCTCTTTCAGGGCTTTAAATATTGGGGTCCACTCTCTTCTAGCTTGTAGAATTTCTGCTGAGAAATCTGATGATAATCTAATAGGCCTTCCTTTATATGTTGTACTCTTCTTTTCCCTGGCTGCCTTGAGAATTTTTTCTGTCATTGGTTTGTGTCATCTTCATTATGATGTGCCTTGGAGTGGGTTTGTTGGGGTTAAGAAAACTCGGTGTTCTGTTTGCTTCTTGAATTTGAGGCTTTAGTTCTTTCCACAGGCTTGGGAAGTTCTCATCTATTATTTGTTTGAGTATATTCTCCATTCCATTTTCTTTCTCTTCTCCCTCTGATATACCTATTATTCTTATGTTATTCTTTCTGATGGAGTCAGACAATTCCTGTAGGGCTTTCTCGTTTTTTATTATTTTTCAGTCTCTTTCTTCTTCTCTCTGTTGTGCCTCAAGTTGCTTGTCTTCTATTTCACTAATCCTATCTTCTATCTGGGCTGTTCTATTAGCTAAGCTTGTTACCTCATTTTCAGCTCATGAATTGAGTTTTTCATTTCTGTTTGATTTGTTTTTATAGTTTCAATTTCCTTGGTAATATATTCTTTGTGATCGTTGAGTTGTTTTCTGATCTCCCTAAATTGCCTTTCTGTGTTTTCTTGTATATCTCTGAGTATTTTTAAGATTTATATTTTAAATTCTCTGTCATTTAGCTCCAAGGCTTCCAATATGTTAAATCTTTTCTCCATAGATTTTCCACATCTATTTGTGTTACCTCTCTATCTTTTGTATCCATAATATTCGATTTTCTTTTTCTTATTGGCATCTGAGGGTGGTCTTGTTGATAGCACTAATTAGAATTAATAAAGAATAAAAAGAAAAAAAAAGGGAAACACCCCACAAAAAAAACCAGTAATAATTTATTATTTCCCCCTTTTTTTCTTTCTTCTCTTCCCCTCCTATCCCCTCCTTAGGGAAATCTCGTGATGATCTGTGAATTATATTATGCTAAATGGAACAAAAACTGCCTATAACAGAGGGCCTGATTTGGGGTGAAGAGTTCAAGGGGCAAAAAAGGGAGTAGGGACCTACTAAATGCAAAAAGAAAAGGGAGAAAATCTTAGACAAGCATAAAATGATTTGCTTGTAAGTGATGGTCAACTAAGAGATATAATGAGAGGGATAAGAGAGAAGCAGAAAAAAGGAAGAAAAAAGATAATAATTAAAGAAGAGAAAGAAAAATAAAAATAATAAGTAAAAATCTGTTGTATTAAGTGGAGCGAAGACTAAATACAATGGAGACCTTGGGTTGGGAGGAATGCTAGTGAAAAGTACCCAAAATGCCACAAAAACAAACAAAAGAAAACCAAAAACAAAAGCAAAATAAAGAAAAAAAAACACAAAAAACTTGAGTCCCAAATTAAATAATTTGTTCGTGATTGAGGATTGAATGGGAGGAAAAGTAAAAGGAGAAAAGAAGAAATGAATAGAAAGGAAAAAATAAGAAAAAGAGAAAAACAAAGGAAGAAAAAAAGGAAAAGAAAAAAAAACAAAAGGGGAGAGAGTGAGAGTTAAGGGTTTTGGAGTGTAACCCTAAAGGAGAGTAAGGATGAAGAAAAGAAATAAAATGTAACACTCATGGATAGTGTAGTTCAAGAAAAGGGAAGAGTAAGATGGGCAGAGAATAAAAGGACCGAGGTGGAGGAAATAGAAATAATAATAATAAAGGCAGTAAGATAGAAGAAACAAACAACAACAACGAAAAATTAGTGGAAAAAGTTATAAAGTCTGTGGATTTTTCTTGATTTTGAGAGGTTAACTTCTTCCTTTTTCTTTTCTCTCCCTCTTCCTGGTCGGTGACTCTGTACCCCAGGCTCTGCCTCTCTGTCACGCTTAGGTAGGGATTTGCAGTTGATGGGATTCTATGGCAATGTCATATAATTGGCTTTAGTCTCGCTGGTAGTCAGGGCTTGTTGGCGTTTGCAGGGTCCAACAATAAGAGAGTTTGCTTTCCTGGAGTCTCTCTCCTAGTCTCCCCTTCCTGAATTAGCAGCCTGGTGATCCAGCTATGAGGCTGCCACTGCTTCTGCCTGGGGAGTAAGAGGCTCAAAGAGCTGGGAAATCCCCACTCTATCCTCACTCAGCGCAAGGCTCTGGGTAAGGCTCTGGCAGTCAGAGCCTCCAGCGTAATCAGGTGGGGCTGGGAGACAATTGTTGTCAAGGTGACTGTTCAGCGCCTAGCATTCAGTTGGACCACTCAACCCAGGCTTTCCACACTTTGTAGCCTGTTTTGGCTGGGAAGAAGAGGCACTAGTTGCTGCTTGCTGTATAGATCTTAATATCTGCCAAGTCCCTCTTGTTAGCGTATATCCCTGAATATGGAGGCTCTGTCAATCAGAAGTTGCCCCCGCCCCTTTAGCGAGAGGCACTAAAAAATATCAGGCCTCTTGTCTTGGATCGCTGAACTGAGAGAGTTCTTATCAATTAGAGCTCCATGGGTGCACAGATTTTGTGGGTTAAGCTAATTTCAGTGATTGGATACGCAGCTGTGCTCCAGAAAGTATTTCAGGCTGCCTGCGTGCCCCTCCCCCAACGCTTGGTTGTTAGCTTGAATGGCTGGGTGAGGTGCCCCGCCCACAGAGAGAATCTCCGGAATAGGGAAGACAGCCTTGGCGCCTCTCCTGCTCGCCTTGCCGCTGGCAGCTGGGGTGCACTGGGCGTGCGGGAGAATGGGGCACTCTGGGTGTGCGGGCAAGTGGGGTGCTCTTGGTGCGTGGGCGAGTGGGATGTTCAGGGCACGCTAGCGAATGGGGTGCTCTAGGCACTCCGGTGGCTGGGGACTCTCACTCGCAGTGCGCGGGCTGCTGGGGACGCTGGTGGTGCAAGGGAGCTCACTCTGCGACCAGACCGTGGCACAAGGCGCATGCGCAGTTTCTCACGGCATGCCGGTGGCTGCTCGCAGTGCCCAGGCTGCCACTCCCCGAGTGTGGGCAGGCAGTTGCACGCGTGGGTTGACTCACCACAGGCGTACTCCCTCCTCGGCTTGAATGAACGTCCGTGCGGTAGTTAGCTTCCTCCACACCTTCAGTTCTGACCCGTCTCTCAGATTCAAGTGATAACAGTCCTTTCGCTTTCAGTGTGTGTGGAACTTCAGAATGCTCCAAGGATAAATTTTATTGTTTCTAGTTGATAAATTTGTTGAGATTTTGGGGAGATCTGTCGGACGCGCTGCTCACAGCACCATTTCTGTGACGTCTGTTATTATTCTTATACTTGAAAATGATTGAATACTAATTCAAATTAGTTTTTCTTTTTCTTTTATTTTTTACAGAGACAGAGAGAGGGATAGCCAGGGACAGACAGACAGAAACAGAGAGAGATGAGAAGCATCAATCATCAGTTTTTCGTTGCAACACCTTAGTTGTTCATTGATTGCTTTCTCATATGTGCCTTGACCGTGGGCCTTCAGCAGAACAAGTAACTCCTTGCTCAAGCCAGCAACCTTGGGTCTAAGCTGGTGAGCTTTGCTCAAGCCAGATGAGCCCATGCTCAAGCTGGCGACCTTGGGGTCTCAAACCTGGGTCCTCCACATCTCAGTCTAATGCTTTATCCACTGTGCCACTGCTTGGTCAGGCTCAAATTAATTTTTAAAAATAATGATAGCACATATTGGGGACTTACTGTGTGCCATTCACAGGGGTTAATTTATTTAATTAAAAGGACTTTTTAAAGTTACATAAGTGAAAAACAGATCTGGTCTAGTTTCAGGTAAGGCTGAACCCAGGAGTTCAAATGCAGTCCTCATAAATCTGTTGCTCTCTCTGTGTGATGAATCAAAGTAGCTCCCTATGGATTACATGATGAAAATGTTTGGAAAAAAGGAAGAAAGAAAATAGCAGAAGGACATGTGCCACTCTCTACACTTTCTGTGCCAGTCTCAGCATCTGCTGGGCCGTCTCCCGGACAAGCAGACAGCTACAAGCAGGTTTAGGCCTTCATTCCTTCAGCCCTTCTAGCCTTCTAGCTCAACAGTTGCAGCAAAAGTCCAGATGGCTTTCGATTGGATAGACTTGGGTTAGTGCTTTCCCCTGACCAATACCCATGATCAGGAGACTGTACCTTCTGATCTGTAGTTCCCGATTCACTCTCCAGCCCTTGTTTGGACTGAAGATTGAGTCTAGAGATTGATGAGAGCTGTTTGTAATTCTTCTACTTCAGTTTCTGAAAAGCAGGTAGAGCATCAGGGCATACAAAAGTCAAAATTCATGGACAACATCTTTAACAGAACTAGGAGACAGAGAAAAACCCAAACCCACAGGTAGCAGGAGTGGAGCAAGATCAACAATGAGCAGCAGAAAGGAAAGGGGTTCTGAGATGCACTGGGCACTGTACACCCATCAGATGGCCAGCGGGAGGGTCCGGTCTAGGGTGGGAACTGCTGGAAACAGATTCAAGAACAAAGACTGAAACCAGGGCACTGAGAAAGGTAGAAGTCCTTGTGGGCTCCAAACTGCATCTCTGTAAATGGAGTGGCCTGCAAACAGTGTCATCTCAGGATCGCCTTAGACACCCAGATTGCACGCTCAGTATGTCCCCAAGACTCCTTAGAGAAATGGCTGATCCTAGGTCTGGGGCAAGGAAGATGCAGGTGAGCTTGAGATAGCTTGTTTTGTCAGAAAACAAGGAAGCTTTCTAAGATAATAGATTTGCAAATCTATAAAAGGTGGCCAAGTTGGGACAATGCGGTATCAAAAAGATTATGATTATAGATAAAATGTACTTAATGTACAAAATTTATGACTTCATAAATATACTCACAGAAGGAAAAGCCAGAAAAAGCATCCTATGAGAAGGCCATTAAACAACTCCTTGCTTTTTAATCAATAATTAAAGGCAACACTTAAATACTTACTCTGCCTTTCCAGTAGGAACTACATGACAGGAGCACCAGCTCGTCCACTGCATGAAGAGAAGCTCTACTTTACAAAAGGATGCCAGCTAATAAATGTAGAAAATTTCATAGAAGTGAAAAATATTATTTTATAAAACTTAAATATATATATATGATATAAGTTTAGGCAAGATTTATATATGAGGCAGGTTATTTGATGGAGAACAAGACACTGTATAGGGAAAAAGTAATACTATCTCAGTTCCTTTCTAATCATGTATCAGTTCCTTGTTGCTGAGTAACAAATCATTCAAAAAATCTAGTGACTAAAAACAGCATTTATTATTCATTACTCAGTGGGTCAGCAGGTTGGTTCTTCAGTCTGGACAGCTTTGCTGGTCTTGTGTGCAGCTGGCAGCTCACCAGGAGCTGATGAATTTCAGATGGCCTTGCTCACATGTCTGGCAGTTAACAGGGGTGGCTGGGTTTCTGGTGGCAAAGGCTTTCCTCACATCGCTGGGACCTCAGCTTGACTAGCTGGAGGCATTGTCCATGTCACGTCTCACTCTCCAGTAGGCTAGTCATAGCCTCTTTACATGGCTGTCTCAAGGTTTCAGCTCCAAAAGAGGGCAAACCCTGGTGCACAAACATTCCCAAACCTGTTTGTCATGTTTACTAGTATATGATTGATCAAAGAAAATCATATTGTCAAGCCCAGACTCAGGGGTGGAGAAATGGACTCAGTCTCTAGCCATCAATTCTAGTAGAACATTTGCAGTGAAGGACATGTTCCATATACACAGCGCCCGAATTGTAGCTACTAGCTGCATGTGACTATCGAGCACTTAAAATGTGATTTGTACAACTGAGACACTTAATTTTCAATTTTAATTAATTTTAGCTTAAATATATATAGCCAGATGTGGCTGGTACCTGCCACATTGGACAGTTCATTTACAAATATAGTCACCTACAGTATATTCTAGCTAAAATGTTTATCATGAATCCATCTATGTGTTAGAGATAACTTCCAGTCTGTAGGAGATAGAGGGGTACAGGAATAAGTCACATGAGGCAATACGAAGCAGCCAGATAAATCTAGAAGGTGAAATGTTAAACAAACTGGCCCTATGTACTCAACAAACCAATGTCATGAGAAGGAGGTCATGGCAGATTGAAGAGAAATAAAGAATATATATAATCTGACATGTTTCTTAATAGGTATCCTGGATAGGACCAAACAATCATAAGAATATTTTTTAGCTTAATTGGAGAAACTTGAATATGTTTTAGCTACTCAATGACATAATAATTTATTGAAGTAGAAAGATAAAGATCATTGACTAAAAATGTTTTAGAACAGTAGGCAGAGTATAATGTCATATTGGTAAAGAAAAATACACACAGATATATGTGTGAATAGAAATACAAATATACATATGAACTATAAAGATTCAGAAGTATATGCACTGAGATGTAAGACATGATTCTGGTGATGGGAAGGTAACTTTTGTTTGCTTGTTTGTGTTTTTTTAATTTTTTATACCTGTAAATGTTCTGCCTCTATAGTAGTAAAAGGGTTATTATTTTTCTAAAGATAAAAATTCTACCAAGTGTCTAGAAGGTGCCAAAGGTAAGAAGCCATTAGTGTGTGTGTGCGTGCATGCATGATGAGACAAAGAAAGACTGTAGAGCTCTGAAGCTTCTGAAAGGTTTAGCTAATCTTGAAAGTCTGAGAAATGGATCACTTCCTTCTGATGCTTCAGCCGTCAAGTTGGGTTGATCAGCACATCTCATTGAGTAGCATGTTCTAGAACAGTGGTTTTCGATTACAGGTTCATAGAATGGTGCCAGTCTGCAAGAGGACAGGAGGTTGGAAAATGCTATTCTAGAGCAGTCTAATATGAATTATTTATATTGGATTCTAGTTATGTTGCCTGGTTTCCCTCAGAAATTATGGCTCCAGGGGCTGAATGCCATGTAAAGAGAACATGAATAAATTGTTTCAGGCTATGCTAGATGCCAAACAAATAGGAATCTATCATAGAAAAGTGCTCCATCTATAATTAATGACAATATTTTAAAGTTGTACCAGAAATTGACAACACAGTGCTTCCTTTTAATGCAGTTTTCCCTTTAGTGATGTGTAAAAATATATTAAAATAGGTCTAATATTAAATGTACATCTAACTCTTCTTATAGAAAATATAACCACTGAATAGAAGATATATGTTTATAAATGTCTCATTGTCACCCTTCATGCAATTATTCCTTTTGGGTGCTCAATATAGAAGTTTCAAGAACATAATGTCTGTTGCAGAAAACATATTTTTAAAAAAGGTTTTATTTTAGGAGAGAGAGAGAAAGGGGGACAGTGAGGATCAGAAAACATTAACTCACAGTAGCTCTTTCCTGTATGTGCCTTGACTGGTCAAGCCTGGGGTTCTTTGAACCAACTATCTCAGTGCTCTAGGTTGATGCTTTATCCACTGTGCCACCACAGGTCAAGCACAGAAAGCATATTTAAGACTACCAAGTAAAAAGCAAATTTACAACCACAGATTTTTCTACAACTTTTTATACAACTGTCAAATTGTTGCTGTCATAATAAAAACCTAGATTGCTACTGGTTTGTTTTTACTTCTATTTTATATTTGAAGGATAACTTTGATGGATATAGTATTCTTGGCTGGTAATTCCTCTCTTTCAGTTCTTTGACTGTTTGGGCCCACTCTCTTCTGGCTTGTAGAGTTTCTGCTGAGAAGTCTGATGATAACCTAATGGGTTCCATTACATGTTATGTACTACATTTCCCTAGCTGCCTTAAGGATTCTCTCTTTGTCATTGATTTCTTTGACAATTTTATTACAATGTGCCTTAGCGAATGTCTGTTTGGGTTCAGGTAACTCAGCATTCAGTTTGCTTCTTGGATTTAAGGCTCTAACCCTTTCCACAGGCTTGGGAAATTCTCATCCATTATTTGTTTGAATAAACTCTCCATTCCCTTCTCCCTATATTCTTCTTCTGATATATCCATTATTATACTGCTCTTTCTGATGGAGTCAGACAATTCTTGTAGAGCACTCTCAGTTTTTTAAGTTTGTGAGACTCTCTTATTTTCTCTGTAGCATCTCTAGTTGCTTGTCTTCAATGTCACTGATACTCTCCTTTATCTGGCTTGTTCTATTAACTAAACTTGCTACCTCAGTTTTCATTTCATGTACTGAGTTATTCTTCTCTGTTTGATTCTTTTTTTAAGTTTTAATCCTTGGTGAAGTATTCATTTTGGTCATTAGTTTGTTATTTGAGGTAATTAACTTGCTTATCAATATTTTTTCACATCTCATTGAGTATTTTCAGAACTTCAAGTTTGAATTCTCTCTCATTTCACTCCAAGGTTTCCATGTGATTAACATTTTCTTCTGGAGATTTTTTATTGTCTTTTTAAATTATATCTCTATCTTGTGTAGCCATGGTATTCAATTTCTTCTCCCTTGATGGCATTTAAGAGTGGTATCATTAAGAACTCTAACAAAAAGCAACCAAAAGAATAAAAAATAAATATTAAAAAATACAATAAAAAATTTAAAAATAATGACTATTAACAAAGAAAAACCACAGAAAATAAAAATCAAAAATCAAAATAATCAAAAACAAACAAAATACCAACAATATAATAATAAGAAAATATAAAAATTAAAAAACATAAAATTCAAAAGGGAAAAAGATTTAAAAAGAAAAAGGAAAAAAATAAAAAATACATTTCAGTTTTAAGAGGTTATTGTTTTCTTCCAGTGGGTGTCACTGAATTACAAGTTTTAGCTCTGTGAAGTTTCTTGGCTGTCCTCCACTGGGATGTTGCTGTTGCAATGATGTTGGTGGGGCTGCGATCTCATTGGTGAGGGAGCATGTTGTGAGGGATTTGTGACTTTATGGCTTTATGATTTTATGGGTTTAGCAATGGTGATCTCAGGCCTTTGGGTCTTCTTCCACACATCTCAAGAGACCAGGGGACCGGATTCTGAGCACCTCTATTCTTCATGAGAGAGATTGGCTCTGGAGAGTTAGCTGCAGTGTCTGTCTCTGCCACTCTCTGTAACCATGAGGGAGGGAGATAGGATCTAGGTGGCTGGGTGGCTTGAAATTGGTTTTCTCTGTCTTTGTTCCAAGTGCATGCTGTGAACAGACTGTGAGAATACTGGCCTTGACTCCTTGGTCTGCCGCTGCTTTGGTTTAGTATCTTCCCCTTTGCCCCTGAATCTTTCAGCTCCTCCCAGAAGAAGGAGACTTGGTCACTCTGGAATTCTCCCCTCTCCATAGCTCCAGCAGACAAACCCCCCCTAAAAAAAACCCCAAAAACAAACAAAAAAAATTAAAAAGTCACTCCAGGCTTCTCTCCAGCACTGACTATAAGTGTGTTTTACATTCCAACTACCTTTTCAGTCAGTCCCACCTTCAGTTCATTTGGTACATGGATCATTCAGACATGCCCGTGAGCCCAACTAGGGTTCCTTCACTGCATTTTAGTCATTCAATTTGTTGAAAATTCAAGGGGAGAGATCAAGAATATCTCTCATGCCACCATTTCTCTAATATCATTGCAACTCTCAATAAATTTAATAAGATTGAAATTATATCAAGCAGTTTTTCTTACCACAATGTCATGAAGCTAAAAATCAACTACAATAGAAAATTTGAAAAATACTCAAACACTTGGAAGCTAAATAACATGTTATTAAATAACAAATGTATTAACAATGAGATAAAAAAAATAAAATATTCCTTGAAACAAATGAGAATGAACATACAACAACCCAAAACCTATGAAGACCTAAAACCCATCCTCTTAAGCTATTCCCAAAATTCAAGAAAAGGGAAGACTTCCAAGCTTATTTTATAGGCCAGCATGATCCTAATTCCAAAAACAGGTACAGACACTACAAAGAAAGGAAACTATAGGCTAATATCCCTGATGAACATAGATGCTAAAATTCTCAACAAAATATTAGCAAACTGGATCCAGCAATACATTAAAAAGATAATACACCATCATCAAGTGGGATTTATTCTGGGGAGGCAAGGCTGGTGACTTGTGACAATATTCACAAGTCAATAAACATTATTCATTACATTAACAAAATGAAGAATAAAAATTACACAATTATATCAATAAATGCAGGGAAAGCATTTGATACAATCTAGCACCCATTTATGATCCAAATTCTCAGCAAAGTGGAAATACAGGGGACATATCTCAACATAATAAGGCCATCAATGACAAACCAACAGCCAACATTATACTCCATGGGCAAAAATTAAAAGCAATTTCTTTATGATCAGGAACAAGACGGGGTGTTCCCTTTCACGATTCTTATTCAACATAGTACTGAAATTTCAGGTCACAGAAATTAGTCAAGAAAAAGAAATAAAAAGTATCTAAGTTGGAAAAGAAGAAGTAAAACTGTCATTATTTGCTGGTGACATAATACTATACATAGAAAACCCTAAAGTCTCAGCTAAAAACTACTAGAACTGATAAATAAATTCAGCAAGGTGGCAGGATGTAAAATGAATAATCAGAAATTAGTGGCATTTTTATACACCAATAGTAAGCTGTCAGAAAGATAAATTAGGCAAATAATCCCATTTACTATTGCAACAACAACAAAATAAAATACCTAGAAATAAATTTAACCAAAGAGGTAAAAACTTATTATACTTAAAAAGTTATAAGACATTGAAAAAAGAAACCATGGAAAATACAAGCAACTGGAAGCATATACCATGTTCATGGATAGGAAGAATTAACATTATTAAAATGTCTATACTACCCAAAGCAATCTATAGTTCAAATTAATTCCTATTAAAATACCAGATCTAAAACAAATAGTTCAAAAATTTATATTGAACCAAAAAGAACTTGAATAGCCTCTGCAATCTTTAAAATGGAGAACAAAGGGGGAGGTATCACACTTCCTAATATCAAGTTATACTATAAGGCCATTGTATAAGAACAGGCATACAGATCAGTGGAACAGGAACCCAGAAATAAAACCACACTTTTATGTTCAATTTATATTTGACAAAGGAGGTAAGAGTATACAATAAAATAAAGATAGTCTCTTTAATAAATGACATTGGAAAATTGAGAGGTACATGCAAAATAAATGAATCTAGACCACCCACTTACACCATTCACAAAATAAGAAAACTAAAAATAGATAAAATACAGATGTAAGTCATGAAACCATGACTCTCAGACATCTCATTGCAATATTTTTTTTTTTACAGAATTTTTTTTTTAATTTATTTATTTTTTACAGAGACAGAGAGTGAGTCAGAGAGAGGGATAGACAGGGACAGACAGACAGGAACGGAGAGAGATGAGAAGCATCAATCATTAGTTTTTCATTGCGCGTTGCAACACCTTAGTTGTTCATTGATTGCTTTCTCATATGTGCCTTGACCGCGGGCCTTCAGCAGACCGAGTAACCCCTTGCTGGAGCCAGCGACCTTGGGTTTAAGCTGGTGGGCTTTTGCTCAAACCAGATGAACTCAAGCTGGCAACCTCGGGGTTTTGAACCCGGGTCCTCTGCATCCCAGTCTGATGCTCTATCCACTGCGCCACCGCCTGGTCAGGCTCATTGCAATATTTTTGCTGAAATATCTCTGTGGGCAAGTGAAATAAAGGAGAAAATAAAGAAATGGGACTGTATCAAACTAAAAGCTTTTGCACAGCAAAATACACTATTAGCAAAACAAAAAGACTAACCCACTCAATGGAAGAACATATTTCCCAATATGTATGATAAAGGGTTTATAACCAAAATTTATAAAGAAAATTATTTTTTTTTAGAGAGAGAGAGAGAAAGAAAGAGGGAGGGATAGACAGGAAGGGAGTTAAAAAGCATCAACTCATAGTTGTGGTGCCTTAGTTTTTCATAGTTTGCTTTCTCATACATGTTTTGATGGTGTGGTGGGGCTTCAGGTGAGCCAGTGATCCCTTGCTCAAACCAGTGACATTGGACTCAAGCTAGTGACCTTGGGCTTCAAGCCAGTGGCCTTTGGCCTCAAGCCAGTGACCATGGGATCACGTCTATAATCCCACACTCAAGCTCATAACACTGCTCTCAAGCCTGATGAACCCACGCTCAAGCCAGTGAGCTCAGGGTTTTGAATGTGAGTGTTCAGTGTCCCAGGCCATGCTCTATGCACTGTGCCACCACCTGGTCAGGCTATACAGAACTTCTAAAACTCAACACCAAGAAGGTAAACAAGCCAATAAAAAATGAGCAAAAGATCTCAATAAACACTTCTCCAAAGAGGACATACAGATGGCCAATAAGCAGATGAAAAAATGCTCAATGTCACTAATTATCAGAGAAATGCAAACTAAACCACAATGAGATATTACCTCATACATGCCAGAATGACTTTCATTAACAAATCAACAACAAGTGCTGGCAAGGATGTGGAGGAAAGGAAACCCTTGTGCACTGCTGGTGGGAATGCAGACTCATGCAGCCACTGTGGAAAACAGTATGGCATTTCCTCAAAAAATTAAAAATAGAACTGCCTAATAACCAGCTATACCACTTTAAGAATATATCCTAAGAAGAGACTATTAAGATGGCAGTGGAGTAGGCAGACACACAGACTCCCAGCTCACACCACTGGACTGGATTACAAACTAATTTAGGAACAATCAGCATGAAAAACCAACTTTGGATTGCAAGAATAGCTCTCAAAAACCAAGGAGCAAAGAAGAAGCCACAACAAACAAAAGAAAAGAGCAGTAAATACTGCTCACAGCCACTTGCCGGGCTACCAGGAAACGAAGTATGTTGAAAGGGCCAGCTTGTATTCCAAAAAGTAAGGGGAGAGAGAGAGGCACATGGTGAGGGGCAGAGGAATGCTGGGGAAGACCTGAAACGCTGACTCATCCAGTGCTGGAAGCAGCCATAGCTGGAGGAGGGGCCGATCCTTCTACTAAACAAAAGACTAAAGTGCTTCCGGGTCACAGATCTCCAGACATCTCTCCAGCTCCAATCAGCGCAACAAGGCACAGCTGAAAATAAGAAGTGGGGAGGAGGGGCAGTAACTCAGGTCTCCATGGAGATCTGAGATACACCTCCCCCTATTGAAGCTGACAAAACACCCTGCCCCCCCCCTGAGAAAGTAACTAGCAGAAGAGGACTTCAGATTCTCAAGTTACACCCACTGCATCCTGGATACAGTTTCAAATAAGCCCCCTTGCTGAGATCAGTAAACAAGACTATCACCTGTTAAGAAAACAAACAAATCAAGATTTCAAAGTGGCCCAAATCCAAAAGTGGATTGCAAATAATAGCTGATGCCAACCCAAGAAGACCTGGAAATAACACAATTAAAAACTGAAGGCAGACAACACCAAGCCTAGACTCAACCAGCTCTACAAATAAAACACCCAAACACAAAGACATAATGAGAAGACAAGTGCAATCCAAATGAAACCACAAAAGAAACCTCCAGGAAATAAACTGAGTGATATGGAAATAACCAAACTTTCTAATGCAGAGTTCAAAATAATGATTGTAAAATGCTTAGGGATCTTAGAACAACAATGGATGGTCATTACAAACACCTAAATAAAGAAATGGCAAGTATAAAAAAGGATATTGAAATATTAAAAAAGAATCAGTTGGAGATGACAAATACAATATCAGAAATGAAGACCATAATAGAAGGAATTAAAAACAGGATGGAGAGCGTCGGCCTGGCGTGCGGAAGTCCTGGGTTCGATTCCCGGCCAGGGCAAACAGGAGAGGCGCCCATCTGCTTCTCCACCCTTCCCTCTCTCCTTCCTCTTTGTCTCTTTCTTCCCCTCCTGCAGCCAAGGCTCCATTGGAGTAAAGATGGCCCGGGCACTGGGGATGGCTCCTTGGCCTCTGCACCAGGCGCTAGAGTGGCTCTGGTCACGACAGAGCGATGCCCCGGATGGGCAGAGCATCGCCCCCTGGTGGGTGTGCCGGGTGGATCCCAGTTGGGCGCATGCGGGAGTCTGTCTGACTGCCTCCCTGTTTCCAGCTTCATAAAAATACAAAAAAAACAAACAAAAAAAACAGGATGGATAGAGCTGATGATCGAATCAGCGAATTGGAGGACAAATTAAATGAAGGCATGGAAGCAGAGAAGAAAAAAGAAAAGAGACTCAAAAAAGTCTGAGGAAACTCTTACAGAGCTCTGTGACAACATGAAGAGAAATAACATCAGCATCATAGAAATTCCTGAAGAAGAAGAAAAAGAACAAGGGATAGAGACTTTGTTCAATCATATCATAGCTGAAAACTTCCCTAAATTAATGCAGGAGAAACTCTCACAAGTTCAAGAAGCACAGAGAACTCCATTAAGAGAAATGCAAAGAAACCTACACAAAGACACATCATAATTAAAATACCAAAGCGAAGTGATAAAAAGAAAATATTAAAAGCTGCTAGAGAAAAAAAGGCTATCACCTACAAAGTAGCCCCCATAAGGATGACATCAGACTTCTCAACAGAAACACTTGAGGCCAGAAGGGAATGGCAAGAAATATTCAAAGTAATGCAGAACAAGAGCCTACAACCAAGACTACTTTATCCAGCAAGGCTATCATTTAAAATTGAAGGAGAAATAAAAAGCATCCCAGACAAAAAAAACTCAAGGAATTCATTAAAACCAAACCAATGCTGCAGGAAATGTTAAGGGGCCTGTTGTAAACAGATCAAAGTGAGAAAAGAATATAGCAAAAGAGGAATACAGCTTTAAAGAATAAAATGGCAATAAACAACTACATATCAATAATAACCTGAAATGTAAATGGTTAAATGATCCAATCAAAAGACATAAGGTAGTTGCATGGATAAGAAAACAGGACCTGTACATATGCTGTCTACAAGAGACACACCTTAAAACAAAAGATGCACATAGACTGAAGGTAAAAGGATGGAAAAAAACATTTCATGCAAATGGAATTGAAAAAAAAAGCTGGGGTAGCAATACTTATTTCAGACAAAATGGACTTTAAAACAAAGGATATAGTAAGAGTTAAAGAGGGCCACCACATAATGATAAAGGGAGCAATCCAACATAAAGATATAACTATTATAAATAACTACGCACCTAATATAGGAGCACCTAAATACATAAAGCAGACTTTGATAGATATAAAGGGCAAGATCAACAGCAATACTATAATAGTAGGGGACTAAAATACCCCACTAACATCACTAGATAGATTCTCAAGAAAGAAAATTAACAAAGAAACAGAAGACTTAAAGAAAACACTAGATCAAATGGATTTAATAGATATCTTCAGAACCTTTCACCCTAAAGCAGCAGAATATACATTATTTTCAAGTGCTCATGGTACATTCCCTAGGATAATCACATGTTAGGGCACAAAAGTGGTCTCAACAAATTTAAGAAGATTGAAATCATATCAAACACTTTCTCTGATCACAATGGCATGAAACTAGAAATCAACCACAATAGAAACACTCAAAAATTCTCAAACACATGGAAATTAAATAACATGTTGTTAAATCACGAATGGATTAAGAATGAAATCAAAGAAGAAATAAAAAAAATTCCTAGAAACGAATGATAAAGAGCACACTGAACTCAAAATTTATGGGACACAGCAAAAGCAGTACTGACAGGGAAGTTCATAGCATTACAGGCACACTTTAAGGAGCTAGAAAAAGCTCAAATAAACAACCCTGCATCAAAATAACTAGAAAAAGAACAGCAAGTAAAGCACAAATGTAGTAGAAGGAAGGAAATAATAAAGATCAGAGCAGAAATAAATGACATAGAGGCTAAGGAAACAATACAGAGGTTCAATGAAACTAGGAGCTGGTTCTTTGAAAAGATAAACAAGATCGATGAATCTTTAAGGAGACTCACCAAGAAAAAAAGAGAGAGGACTCAAATAAATAAAATTAGAAATGAGAGTGGAGAAATAACAACTGACACAACATAAATACAAAGGATTGTAAGAAAATACTATGAAGATCTGTATGCCAAAAAACTAGACAACCTAGATGAAGTGGATAAATTCCTTGAAATATACAATCTTCCAAAAATCAATCTGGAAGTGCCAGAAAACCTAACAGACTGATTACAACAATCGAGATCAAAACAAATATCAAAACACTCCCAACAACAAAAAACAAACCCTGGGCCTGACGGCTTCACAAGTGAATTCTACCAAATATTCAAAGAAGAACTAACTCCTATCCTTCTCAAGCTATTCCAAAAAATTCAAGAGGAAGGAAGACTTCCAAGCTCCTCTTATGAGGTGAGCATAATTCTGATTCCAAAACCAGGCAAAGACAACACAAAGAAAGAAAATTATAGGCCAATACCCCTGATGAATTTAGATGCTAAAATCCTCAACAAAATATTAGCAAACAGGATCTAACAATATATAGAAAAAATCATACACCATGATCAAGTGGGATTTATTCTAGGGAAGCAAGGCTGGTACAATATTTGCAAATCAATCAATGTGATTCATCACATAAACAAAAGGAAGGAGAAAAATCACATGATAATTTCAATAGATGCAGAAAAAGCATTTGATAAAATCCAGCACCCATTTATGATCAAAACTCTCAGCAAAGTGGGAATACAGGGAACATACCTCAACATGATAAAAAGCCATCTACGACAAACCCACAGCCAACATCATACTCAATGGGCAAAAATTAGAAGCAATCCCCTTAAGATCAGGAACAAGGCAGGGATGCCCCCTTTCACCACTCTTAGTCAACATAGCTCTCAAAGTCCTAGCCACAGCAATCAGACAAGAAGAAGAAACAAAAGGCATTCAAGTTGAGAAGAAGAAGTAAAACTATCATTATTTGCAGATGATATGATATTATATTAAAAAAAAACACTAAAGTCTCAGTCAAAAAAACTACTGGACCTGATAAATGAATTCAGCAAAGTGGCAGGATATAATATAAAATTAATACTCAGAAATCAGAGGCATTTTTATACACCAACAATGAACAGTCAGAAAGAGAAATTAAGGGAACAATCACTTTCAGTATTACAACCAAAAAAATAAAGTACCTAGGAGTAAATTTAACCAAGGAGATTAAAGACTTGTACTCGGAAAATTATAAAACATTGATAAAAGAAATCAAGGAAGATACAAACAAGTGGAAGCATATACCGTGCTCATGGTTAGGAAGAATTAACATCATTAAAATGTCTATATTACCCAAAGCAATTCATAAATTCAATGCAATACCAATTAAAATACCAATGACATACTTTAAAGATATAGATCACATATTCCAAAAATTTATATGGAACCAAAAAAGAACACGAATAGCCTCAGCAATCTTAAAAAAGAAGAATAAAGTGGGAGGTATCACACTTGTTGATACCAAGTTATACTACAAGGCCATTGTACTCAAAATAGCCTGGTACTGCCATAAGAACAGGCATATAGATCAATGGAAAGAACTCAGAAATAAACCCACAGCTCTATGGACAACTGATATTTGACAAAGGAGGTAAGAGCATACAATGGAGTAAAGACAGTCTCTTTAACAAATGGTGTTGGGAAAATTGGACAGCTACCTGCAAAAAATGAAACTAGACCACCAACTTACACCATTCACAAAAATAAACTCAAAATGGATAAAAGACTTAAATGTAAGCCATGAAACCATAAGCATCTTAGAAGAAAACATAGGCAGTAAGCTCTCCGACATCTCTGGCAGCAATATATATGTTGATTTATCTCCATGGGCTAGTGAAATAAAAGACAGGATAAACCAATGGGACTATATTAAACTAAAGAGTTTTGCACAGCTAAAGACAGTAAGAATGGAATAAAAAGACAAACTACACAATGGGAGAACATATTTGACAGTACATCTGATAAGGGGTTAATAACCAAAATTTATAAAGATCTTGTAAATCTCAACGTCAGGAAGACAAACAATCCAATCAAAAAATGGGCAAAAGAAATGAATAGACACTTCTCCAAAGAAGACATACAGATGACCAATAGGCATATGAAAAAATTCTCAACATCACTAATCATTAAAGAAATGCAAATTAAAACCACAATGAGATATCACCTCACACCAGTCAGAATGGTGCTCATTAACAATACAACACAGAATAAGTGCTGGCGAGGATGTGGAGAAAAGGGAACCCTTCTGCACTGCTGGTGAGAATGCAGACTGGTGCAGCCACTGTGGAAAACAGTATGGAGATTCCTCAAAAAATTAAAAATTGAACTGCCTTTTGACTCAGCTATCCCACTTTTAGGAATATACCCTAAGAAAACCATAGCACTGTTTGAAAAGAAGAAATGCACCCCCATGTTAATGACAGCATTGTTCACAATAGTGAAGATCTGGAAACAACCCGAGTGTCCGTCAGTAGACTACTGGATTAAAAAGTTTTGGTACATATATACTATGGAATACTACTCAGCCATAAGAAATGATGACATCGGATCATTTACAATAACATGGATGGACCTTGATAGCATTGTACGGAGTGAAATAAGTAAGTCCGAAAAAACTAAGAACTATATGAATCCATACATAGATGGGACATAAAAATGAGACTCAGAGACATGGGCAAGAATGTGATGGTAACGGGGTGGAGGGGAGAGGGTGAGAAAGAAGAGAGAGAGGGTGGCAGAGGGGTGGGGCACAAAGAAAACCAGATAGAAGGTGACAGAAGACAATTTGACTTTGGGTGAGGGGTATGCAACATAATCAAATATCAAAATAATCTGGAGATGTTTTCTCTGAACATAGTTACCCTGACTTATCAATATCACTGCATTAAAATTAATTTTTAAAAAATTAAAAAAAGAATATATCCTAAGAATCCCAAAACACTAGTTCAAAAGAAGATATGTACCCCCATGTTTATTACAGCATTGTATACAATAGCCAAGATCTGAAAACAGTCCAAGTGTCTGTCAGTGTACAAGTGGATAAAAAAAGTGTGGTATATTTACACAATGGAATACTATGTGGCTGTGAAAAAGAAGAAATCTTACCTTTTATAATGGCATGGATGGACTTGGAGATTATTATGCTACAGAAAATAAGTCAGGCAGAGAAGGACAAATACCATATGATCTCACTTAAACATGGCATCTAATGAAAACAATAAACTGAAGAACAAAGTAGAGAGGCAGGGTCACAGGGAACAGATAGACAGCTGTTAGAGGACAGGATTAAAGAATATTGAGGGGTAGCCAAATTATATATACACAACACATAGATACAGACAACACAGTAGCAGGTCCCAGAAGGAAAGTGGGGAGGGAGGGAGGTGGAGGGGAGCCAGGAGGTGAGATGGGAATGGAAGGAGACTGGAAGACACGATGGGGGAGGTTGATGGGGCTATATTGAGTGAGGCACTTAAAGCCACGTCAAGACAATCAATTAAAAATAAAAATAAACAAAAATAATATTAAAAAAACACTAGTTACAAGAACTCAAGGAACCAAAATCACATCTGATGGTCTCAAGGGCCATGTTTTTAAGCGAGCTTCACTGATCTGCAGAATTATGAACTTTGCATTAAGAAAATTTGAGCTAATTTCTGAGGATGTTCAAGGCAAAACTGTCTGACTAACTTCCTTGGCATGATTCTTACTGTGATAAAAAGTGCTCCATGGACTAAAAATGGCAGACTATGATTGAAGCTCATGTTGGTGTCAAAACTACCAATGGTTGTTTGCTCCATCTATTCTGTGTTGGTTTTACAAATGCTACAATTAGTTTCAGATGACTTCTTTTGCTCAGCATCAACAGGTCCACTAAATACAGAAGATGATGGAAATCATGACCTGAGAGGTGTAGACACGACTTGACAGACGTGGTCAATAAATTGATTTCAGATAGTATTGGAAAAGACATAGAAAAGTCTTGCCAATCTATTCTCTCCATGATGTCTTTGTCAGAAAAATCACAAGGCTGAAGAAGACAAATTTTGAATTGGGAAAACTCATGTTGCCTAAGGGTATAGGTAGAAGTTCTGTAAATGCTACTGGGAAACATATGCTAAATTGAATGAGCTAATAAATATGAGCCCCCAGTCCACAAATCCGTTTAAAATTCAGACATTTAATGGTGACAAATAAAAAGTCCTAATTGTTGACAAAAATAAAAATAAAAAAGAGAAGCAACCTCAGTCAATCTCCATTGTGCATTGGTCAGGTGGTATTCATTAACTGAGCTGATAATAGTGTAATATCCCTCCAATACCAATTTGGCACATATGATTCTATAGAAGCAGAGTTTATTTAAACTTAGACTCTTGAATTACCAGACAGGGATTTGAATTCTGCCTGCATCAGCTGTAAAAGGTATTTGGTTTCTCTTTCTGTAAAATTGTGGTGTTAGTGGTGATGTCAGGGGTTAGGGTCTATAACAACAGTTCCTACCACAACGGTTTGTGACAAGGATTAAAGAAGGCAATTCAGGTAAAGTACTCAGCATGTAGTTGGCATGCAATAAATGTTAACTATCATCATCATTAAAGATCATCCAAGCTAGTGCCTGACATTGATAGGTAAGGATTGCAAAACTTGATGTCTGACTATATTCTGCTGGCACTTTTTTTTTCAAATCTCTTCCTCATTTCAGACAGCTTTTTTGATGTCTGAAATCTAAGGGAAAATTTCACCAACCTAAAGATTCACTTTAAAGCCATGGGAGGTATTGGAAGGGCTCCCATATTTACAAAACATCTGATTTTGTCTAAAGGAAAATGTATAGCAAAGTAATTAAAAGTAACAATATTCCTGTTTCTTATTACTTACTAAAGGTAGTAATTATAGTGGATATAACACCCACAGATGCATTTGGCATGGGCTATAGATCATCTAAAAACAAGAACTCGCCCTGGCCGGTTGGCTCAGTGCCAAACAAGAGCGTCGGCCTGGCGTGCAGAAATCCTGGGTTCAATTCCCAGCCAGGGCACACAGGAGAGGCGCCCATCTGCTTTTCCACCCCTCCCCCTCTCCTTCCTCTCTGTCTCTCTCTTCCCCTCCCGCAGCCGAAGCTCCATTGGAGCAAAGATGGCCCGGGCGCTGGGGATGGCTCCTCGGCCTCTGCCCCAGGCGCTAGAGTGGCTCTGGTCGCAACAGAGCGACGCCCGGAGGGGCAGAGCGTCGCCCCCTGGTGGGCGTGCCGGGTGGATCCCGGTCGGGCACATGCGGGAGTCTGTCTGACTGTCTCTCCCCGTTTCCGGCTTCAGAAAAATACAGAAGAAAAAAAACAAGAACTCAAAATCAAACATTAATGGGATGATTTTGACTTGATGTTCTTTCAACATATGAAGGTTAACAGCAAATGGCACCAGCATGTTAAACCTTGATCCTTGAGTTGTTGCTAAGAAAGTTCAGAGCCAAGACTCACATGCAAACAAAAGTTTATTTAGAAAGTTACAGAGGTAGGAGTGAGTCAGGGAAGAAGAGAGCCATCTGGGCTGCATGGACTCAGGAAACAGGTTACAGAGGCAAAAGAAGGAAGGGCCCTTGGAGTTTAGGAGAAGGAAAGGCAGAGAGAGCGAGAACATGCCTATGGTGGGGGGAGAGATGGGGCAAGGTGCAGGCGTGCTCCAGAGAGAACACATGTAGGGTGCTTCATCCTACATGTTTTTATCTAGAAGTCTCAGGGCAGGATCTCCATAGAGTATTCATCAACTTTCAGATGTGTTTTCTCAGAGTGAGTCATAGTCTCTACTGATTGGTCAGCACTAAAGGAGGGGATCATCAGCCACTGCAGCTGTTCCTGACATTGCCTCTGGTATCACCCAGCTGGGTTTTGCTGTTTTTCTGGGCCTCAAGCCCCAGAAACTAAGGCCTAGATCTTGTGTCTAGTTTGACCAAAACTCTGACTGTGGTCAACAGACCGGATGCTTAGTTCCTAAGACTATTTGATGCAGGTCAGCACCTAATTGTCCTGAGGACTTAAGGCTTAAGGGAGTGGTGATGCAAGAGCTTTGTATGAGAGTCAAATGAGACTATCTTCTGTCCCCCTAGTTTGTTCTCAAAGGTGGTCTACCACATGACTAGTGACATGCCAGGGGAGGGAAGGTCAGGGGAGGGTCTGAACCACATGACCAGAGATATGAAAGGTCAGGGGGTCTAAACCACATGACCAGTGATAAGTTAGGGGAGAGAATATCACCCTGGGGGTGTGGTCCCACCGTACAATTATGTGTTGCTAGGAACCCAGGCTTTCTGCCCTGGGGACCTTTCATACCTGCTCCATCCATGCTTGTCTAACTGCCTACTATGTCAGAATCACATTTTTCTTTTGAAATTCAAGGCCAGTTATTTTATTCCCTAGGGCCTTATTTAGATATGAATGCCTCATTAATTATCCTCTTGACTGCAAAATGGATGCTGTTTTATTTTAACATCGGATGAGTCAACTAAAAGGGGTCTTATTGTTAATAGACATAGGTCACAATTTTTCCTTATTTCTCCTCTGCTAGAAATAGCTTATGCACACCCCTCTAAAGAAGAATACCAATTATCACAATTGCATTGTTTACTCCTCATAAATTTGGTACACTGAGATGTTTGGATGTCATTTCATCAGACATGTCATCCACATCCTTTGTCATAACTGCATGTCAGGGTTCTATACTGACATAGTTTATGAAAAGTATTAACATCTTTTTTTTAACTACATAGGTATTTACAGTTAAAACAACTTTCCAAATAAAAGAGATATGAAATCCACCCTTATTCTTAGGTATTAGAAGAAAACAGTTTGTAAATATTCTCTGGACAAAGTTTTCTTTGTGTAGTTTGAGGTACAAATTACATCAAATTTATAAGGTTATTTAAAAATATATATACAGCTTATTAAAAGGATGGTTTGTACACATGGTACAAAATACAGAAAAAAAGTCCGACCTCTGCTCTCTTACGATGAACACTAGTTTTTCTGATTTCCTGCCCCATCTTTTAAATGGGAAAATGACCCATTCTCTATGTTGGAACTATGATTGTTTACTGTTAGATTCAGGGAGTACTGACATGCTGGGGCTGCCAAGAGTGTACAAGGTCCCTGTGACACTGAGAACAAAGAGTTCAGCAACATCCTGCATTGAGTCAGAGACCCTTATCAGAAGTTTATGTTTGAAATTCTCCACTGAGCAATACCCCCCCTGTAACTGCGCACGACCTCCCTAGCCAATGACTAACAGCCACATCAGCTTCTGTATGATGCTTGCTCATCCTAGATAGCCACCCTATAAAAAGGAGCCATATTAGAAGCTCGGGGCTGCAGTCCCTGTGCAGGTTTGGGGGGCTGCAGTCCCTGCGCAGTTTGTTGGCTGCGCAGGTTTAGTTAGCTGCAGTGTTCCCCTGTGTGGGTTACCTGCAGTCCCTGTGCAGGTTTAGTTAGCTGCAGTGTTCCCCTGTGTGGGTTACCTGCAGTCCCTGTGCAGGTTTAGTTAGCTGCAGTGTTCCCCTGTGTGGGTTACCTGCATCCCCTGCGCAGGTTTGGGGGGGCTGCAGTGCTCCCTTGTATGGGTTGCCTGCAGTCCCTGTGCAGGTCTGCAATAAAACTTGTAAAATTTACTTTGTGTCTGCTGTGGCCTATCTTGCCAGGATGTAACAGATGGAGGCCCCCAGCGAGATTGGCCATGTAAGACCCCTCCTCACGGAGTGGGCTGCAGCAGACGTTGGTAGCTGGCCAGCCTCTGGCAGTTGCCATTTGGAAACTGAATTTGGCTGATTTGAAACCTTTGGAGTCTTGAGACTGTTTAGTAAATAAGCTTCCTCTTTGAATATTTGGAAACAGAGCTCTGGTTAGAAAAGGGTGTAGTGGAGCAGGCGGGACGCCACCTGATTACTCCCCACCTGGTCAGTCGGGGAACGCAGGACACTGCCTTCTCCCTTTGGTTTTGGTTTAGAAATTTTGTTTGTTTTGTGTGCATATTTGTTTGTTTGTCTGCTACTAGAATGGCCAACTTAAGAGCAGACTGGCCAAACCAAGGATTGCTAGACCCATAGATAACATAGAGAGTCTAGCGTACTATCACCAGCACCCACCTGCAGGCAGGTGGCATGGTCAGTATGCAGCCCAGCATAGCAGCAGAGGTAGAGAAAGAAAAGGCAGCCAGGCTGCAGCTGGCTGCAGGAGAAGTGGCAGGCTCCCCTCACAGTTTCAGGCACTTGCCCCTCCTCTTTGGGCACCGGCTCAAGGGCTGAGCCACTGCTTAGTCAGGCAAAAGATAACAGTGCAGTAAGCTAGAGGTTATCTGTTGTTGTATTCCCAATTTTGCTCTCTTAGTCAAGCCCCTCAGTGAGATCTTCTGAGCATGGCTTTTAAGGTCTATAATGACCAAGGAAGTAACAGAAAAGGCAAATAAGGCCCAAAAGAAGTCAGGAAATACCAACTTTTGGCTCCAGCGCCCTAAGGCGCTTCATAGCATGTCATCAAGGTCCTGCTCCAGAGTGGAAAGAAAGGTCATTGAACTGAAGCCTGCCAGGCTTCCCGGTCCCACCGGTTGACACACCTGTGCTGTGGAAAGAGGGACATGAGAAGGTAAGCTGCCCCCTTGCTCCATGGAGGGAGGGTTCAGTCTCTTCTAGCCCTGCTCCAGCTACCTGTGACCTGACCTTGCCCAGCGCGCTGGGAATTGCCACTGAAGGCCTAAGGACATCGTTCACGAGCCTAAGGTATTTCTTCCAAGTAGCAGATAAGCTAATAACACAAGGGCCATCTACTATGCCTTGCTTGAATATTTAAGTTTTATTTATCCCTCAAAGATCTCTACTGTGGGTATTGACAGTCTGGTTTTATTGCTTTATGTTTAGTGTATCCTTTATTTCTCTTATCTCAATGCCCCATGCCTATTATAGGCTGGGACCTGCTGCTAATTCCAGCTAGAAGCAGTAGTCACTAGGACTTAAACTCTAACTGCAAGGTGTAGAAATGTAACACCCTTTCCCTAAGTACTTGCAGGTTTTATAGGTTACTCAGCAAACTGTTCAAAGACTGTCCAAGAGGCACTTCTAGCAGTACACCACCCAAGGACTGACTCCCACATAGACAGGTCCAGACACCATGATCCTGACAACTCCCACTACTGCCAAGGCAGAAGGCATACCCGCCTGGGTCCACCGCAGCCGGCTGAAGCTTGCGTTCCCAGCAGAGACACCTTTGTGGACAGCGAAGACTGACCCTGCCAACCCTTGTAAGCTGACCCTGAGAAGGACAGCATGCCCTGCTTCAGCCACAAACCAGAAGTTAACTGGTCCACGCATGGAGACTTTGGGGAAGGAGGGAAACTAAGGTAAAGGAAAGCCAAGTAAGTCATCTTAAGGTTTGATGCATGTACTGCTATGAGTTATACAGAAAGGGGGTGTAAGTCTTTTGGCTGAAAGAGAAGCTACAAGGTAAATGAAAGTTATGTATGTGCTCATAGCTACCACTATAGAATAATCTGTGAATATTGGTCATGTGTCCAATAGGCTACTTATGAAAAGGACACCTCCAAAAAGCAATCTTTAAAAGAGGATTACTTAGTACTAACTTAGTCTTTGCTGAAGGTTAAGGTTTTTGGGAAATAAGAATTCTTATAAATTAGAAAGGAATTGTATAGTTTTGATAATAGAAAGTATAAGGTGTAGAGGTACTTTTGAAAAGGAAAGGAAAAAGCAAGTTGTTATGAAGGCCAGTTATTTCTAGATAAGAAAGTGCATAAAAGTTGAAGGTTTGTGTAAGTTGCAGAAGGTTTGTGTAAGTTGCAGAAGGTTTGTGCAAGTTGTAAGAAGTTAGTACAGAGAAGAAAAATGCAAGGCAGAAAGAAATTAGTCCGTAAAGCTTGTAGTACTAAGGGCACACTATCAGCGTGCCAGCACATACTAGGGAGGACCCCTGACCCAATTAGCTTATAACTACAGCTAAAGTAGAAAATTCTCATGAGCCCCAGCCTTATACCATTCTCCCCACTGATGAAGAATCAAGGATTTGATTTATGCCCAAAAGAGATGGGGGAATGTTAGATTCAGGGAGTACTGACATGCTGGGGCTGCCAAGAGTGTACAAGGTCCCTGTGACACTGAGAACAAAGAGTTCAGCAACATCCTGCATTGAGTTAGAGACCCTTATCAGAAGTTTATGTTTGAAATTCTCCACTGAGCAATACCCCCCCTGTAACTGCGCACGACCTCCCTAGCCAATGACTAACAGCCACATCAGCTTCTGTATGATGCTTGCTCATCCTAGATAGCCACCCTATAAAAAGGAGCCATATTAGAAGCTCGGGGCTGCAGTCCCTGTGCAGGTTTGGGGGGCTGCAGTCCCTGCGCAGTTTGTTGGCTGCGCAGGTTTAGTTAGCTGCAGTGTTCCCCTGTGTGGGTTACCTGCAGTCCCTGCGCAGGTTTAGTTAGCTGCAGTGTTCCCCTGTGTGGGTTACCTGCATCCCCTGCGCAGGTTTGGGGGGGCTGCAGTGCTCCCTTGTATGGGTTGCCTGCAGTCCCTGTGCAGGTCTGCAATAAAACTTGTAAAATTTACTTTGTGTCTGCTGTGGCCTATCTTGCCAGGATGTAACATTTACCATTTCTTTTATCTCTTCCTAAAATGCTTTTGCCCTCTTTTGTATGATCAATATGGTTTTTGAAGGTTTTTTCTAAACAGAACTGGTGTGCTTTTCCTAACAAAGTCTGTAGCTTCAGCTTTCTTTTGCTATTTTCCCCTTTCGGTGGAGCTCGTTGAACAATTGCAGCAAAAGGAAAGTATACACTTTTGAATGAATTAGCCCCAAATACCACACAATTATAAAACAGAAGCACTTAAATTAATGTTACACTATAATGCAGTAAACACTGGAAAGAGAATATTCAAACAATGGGACTAGATTAACTGTCAAGATATGGACAAGAAAACGCATTTCTAAATGGCGTTTGAATATGGGATTAGACAAGATGGAATGATGGGTCTAAGGCAGCATGCCTCTGCAGTGGTGGGCAGGTTTTCAGTGGGTGGTATACCTGAGAATGTTTTTGCATTTGTAGGGAAGCATCCTAACCCAAACAACCACAAAATCCCCCAAATGAAGAAAGAACTCTGGAAAAACAAAATCCGATTGGCTGTGACATTGAGACACTCATTAATGAGAACTGATGGAATGAAGGAAGCATGGGATTTTGAAGCAGCAGGACACAGCCAGTCCCAATTTTTTCCCCCAATTCTTGCCCTCCCCTTGGAGATCTTCATCTAACTCTGGAGGAATCTGCGCACAGTCAGACCCCTCTGTGGGGCCTCAGGGAAGAAAGAAAGAGATAGGGTTCGGCAAAAGGAAGTCTGCTAATGCACAAATACAAGAAATCCTCTTTGGCAATCATCTGAAGATTGCAGAGTGTGAAAAACAGTGCATAGAGAAAATGAGATAACATTAATTATCTTTGCTCTGTTGTAATAGTCACATAATAGTTTTACATTTTCAAAAGCTTAAAATGTAGATACCATAAGTATCATACATTTCTTAACCGCCATACACTAAGTAACCAACTGGGTCCAGTTATTGTCATTTTTATTATAAAGGACCTCAAACCATCCTTGTTGAATGTTTCACTGATACTAGAGAAAATGTGTTACTACTCTGGAGTTCTGCTTCACATTGTTTTCAGTCGCTGGGTTTTGCTTTAAACTCATTTTTGCTTTCCCAACAGCTGCCAGAATGACAATGCCACCATCTCCTAAAAGTGTCCCCTCCAGAAAGGGTTTCCAGGTTTTGAACCTTTAAATACAAGATACCCAGTTAAGTTCAACGGTGAGTACTTTTTTAGCATAAGTCTATCCCAGGTGCTTCGTGGGACATACTTATACTAAAAGATTGTTTGTTATTTACCTAAAATTCAAATGTAACTGGGTAACCTGGATTTAATTTGGCAGTCCTACCTGAGGGACGAGGTCTGGTTTGGAAGACAACTGTCTATATGTTAATGTTTCAGACACCTATGCATTTAAAATTGATAAACAGCAAAAAATAGTCAAACACATCATCATCTTCGCTGTGGTTGATGTGTGACCATCTAAAAAGAAAATTTTTCTTTAGGTGTGTCATATGAAGCTGCTTTATTTTATTTCAAAGCTCTTTGCAATCAAATAAAGCTGATGTTTGAGTTGGATACATGTGTTCTGTTTTTCTTGTATATTTTTTCCTGCCTTTCTGTCTGTACAAGTCTCTGATTTTAATTCTATATTATTTTTAAGACAATAAGTGATAAACACCACATAGCTCATGAGTGTGCTATTCTGTTCCTTCTTCGGGTAAGTCCTAAGTTCTTGCTGTCAAAATACTCGTTATTTTTGTCATGATTTGTATCTGATACGTTTTTATTTGGCTCCCATGTAATTTAAACATTCAGTTATAAATTGAGGCTCTAGTTTTCTAAACAATGTCATGTCAAAGATGAGTTATTAAATGTTGTATGAAAATATGTTTTGAATAAATTATCAGTGTATTCCATTTGCCGCTCCCAGTTTAGGGTCATAACTGTGATTAGCAGTGGAGAGCTCTCCTAGTGGCTTTGATTGTCTGGTAATAAAACCACCACTACAGCACATTTGTAAAGGAAATTAGAAATATTACTTATTTAATAAAAATTATATTTTTGTAAAATTTGGATATAACAATGATGTCCTATAACAAAATGATGTCATTTTGTTACCAAAGTTTTAACATTATGCTAACGTAATCAAGTGGTCCTCTGATCCCATTCAGAGCTGTCTCAAGTTTTATTTATTTACTAAATTAATTTTAATTAATTAATAATTAATTAATTATTATAATATAATGCTATAGTTTTGAGTTAATTTATTAATTATTTCAATATGTAACAATTATTAATTAATATTTAGTATTATAAACATATTAAGAAGGAACATATGATACAGTAAAGTCTAAAAGGCACTTTACATATAGTCATTCCAATTCTTTCAGCAGCCTTGCAAGATAGGTATTTTTGTTTCATTTTATATGTGAAGAAACCAAGGCTGAGAGATGTTGGATGAATTTTCTGAGATCCTGGCAGTAGTTGGGGGCAGAGCTAAGATTTGAAACCTAGTCTAACTGACACTGAACCTGCATCTGTACCCTAACCAGTGACTTTCAACCTTTTTACACTTTTGGGCCGATGAAGATAGAATATTTCAGGGACAGCTAAGACAGAAATCACCCGGAGCATAAGTGAATTCAACTAAGACCATTGGGTCTATATAATCTTTGTACAACACCAGGGTGGTTAACTCTTTCACAGATCAGCACGTAATTTCTGGTGGCAGGCCTGTAGACTGGTGGTTGAAAAGCACTGCCCTACGCCATTGCTATTGGCGGGTAGACCCCTGAGCCAACACATTTTATAGAGAATAAATGTAGTGTTTAATACTAAAAACAATAAAAATGAATATAAATGAATATAAAAGACTAATGTAAAGAATAAATGTACACTTAACATGGCATTTACCTTTCTGAAGACTCTTGGCGTATAGAAGACGAAGAGGAGGGGAAAGAGAGGTGCAGACATTATTGTTTGGAAGGGGAATCCCCTTCCATAAGGCCCTTAGGGATCAAGGCACTATCTGGGGTCACTTTCCTTCTTGATCTTTTGGCACTAGGACCAGCTTCAGAGTCGGTGGACCCTTGTCACACAAAAAAGCTGCCCAAACAGGTCTGTTTCTGCCGCCTCTTTAAGATTTGCCTAAAATGGGGCAAGACATTATCATTAAACAACTTGCAGACACAGCCAGCAACAGCTTTGTCTGGGTGACTTTTCTCCACAAACACCTGTACCTTACTCCACATGGAGAAGATGTCCTTAATCTCTGAAGAAGGCACATTCTCCCCCGTGTCTTCCTCCTCATATGAAGCAACTTCTTCATCTACTGTCATCTGCTCTTCTAGCCGAAGGTCTTGCAGCTCTTCAGTGGTGAGTTCTTCACTGTGGTCATCCACCAGCTCTTCACATCCTCACCACTCACGTCCAGACCCATGGACTTTCCCTAAATCAACAACTGACTGCACCACATGTGTAGGGTCATCAGGGGAAGGCTCGAACCCTTCAAAATCTCTCTCATACACACATCCTGGCCATCATTTCTTCCAGGCAGAGTTCATCGTCCTGGATGTCACTCCCTGCCAAGCCTTATCTATGAGGCTAATGCAGTTGAGAATGTTAAAATGTTTATTCGAGAACTCTCTTAAGGACAATTTTGTATCTGATGTCACCTCAAAGCACCTTTGAAACATTGTTTTTGTGTACAGTTTCTTGAAATTTGAAATGACATTCTGGTCCATGGGCTGGATGAGTGGTGTGGTATTAGGGGGCAAGAATTTACTGTGATAAAACTGAATGCCTCCAACAATGTGTCTTCCAAAGCTGGAGGATGTGCAGGAGCATTGTCCATCACCAGGTGGTACTTAAGGGGCAACTGATTATCCTGGAGGTATTTTTTGACACTCGGGCCAAACACTTCATTCATCCACTCAATGAAAATTGGCCTCATGACTCATGATATCTTGTTAGCCCTCCACATCACACACAATTTACTTTTTTAATTTTAATTTATTGTGTTTATATAGATTCTAGTGTTGCCTCAAATGCACCCCCCTCCCCCCGTATTCCTCTCAACATCTCCTTGCCCTCCTCTCCATAGCGCCCTCCCCTCTTCCATTCAGGTTTATCCCATTCTATCATCCCCTTTCCCTCTGTCCTCTTTTCCTCTGTTCCTTTGATCCCTCCTCTATCTCAATTCTGTTCCTCAGTTCACATTGTTCATTGGATTCCTCAAATGAGTGAGGTCATATGATATTTTTCTTTTTCTGCCTGACTTATTTCACTTAACATAATAGTTTCCATGTCCATCCATGTTGTTGCAAAAGGTAAGATTACCTTCTTTTTCATGGCCCCATAGTATTCCATTGTGTATATGGAACATTGCTTTTTAATCCCCTTGTCTACTGATGGACACTTAGGCTGTTTCCAGATCTTCGCTATTGAGAAATATGCTGCCTTAAACATAAAGGTGCATTTCTTCTTTTGAATCAGTGCTATGATGTTCTTGGGGTATATTCCTAAAAGTGGGATAGCTGGGACAAAAGGCAGTTCAATTTTTTAATTTTTGAGGAATCTCCATACTGTTTTCCACAGTGGCTGCACCAGTCTGCATTCCCACCAGCAGTGCAGGAGGGTTCCCTTTTCTCCACATCCTCGCCAGCACTTATTCTGTGTTGTTTTGTTAATGAGCGCCATTCTGATGGGTGTGAGGTGATATCTCATTGTGGTTTTAATTTGCATTTCTCTAAGGATTAGTATGTTGAGTATTTTTTCATATGCCTATTGGCCATCTGTATGTCCTCTTTAGAGAAGTGTCTATTCATTTCTTTTGCCTACTTCTTGATTGGATTGTTTATCTTCCTGGTGTTGAGTTTTACAAGTTCTTTATAAATTTTGGTTATTAACTCCTTACCAGATGTATTGTCAAATATGTTCCCCCATTGTGTAGTTTGTCATTTTATTCTGTTCTTATTGTCTTTAGCTGTGCAAAAGCTTTTTATTTTGATACAGTCCCATTTGTTTATCCTGTCTTTTATTTCCCTTCCCATGGAGATAAATCAACAAATATATTGCTGCGAGAGATGTTGGAGAGCTTACTGCCTATGTTTTCTTCTAAGATGTTTATGGCTTCAAGGCTTACATTTAAGTCTTTTATCCATTTTGAGTTTATTTTTGTGAGGGGTGTAAGTTGGTGATCTAGTTTTATTTTTTTGCAGGTAGCTGTCCAATTTTCCCAACACCATTTGTTAAAGAGACTGTCTTTACTCCATTGTATGCTTTTACCTCCTTTGTCAAATATTAGTTGTCCATAAAGGTGTGGATTTATTTCTGGGTTCTCTGTTTTGTTCCATTGATCTATATACCTGTTCTTATGCCAGTACCAAGCTGTTTTGAATACAATTGCCTTGTAGTATAACTTGATATTAGGAAGTGTGATACCTCCCACTTTATTCTTCCTTTTCAAGATTGCTGAGGCTATTCGTGTTCTTTTTTGGTTCCATACAAATTTTTAGAATATGTGTTCTATATCTTTGAAGTATGCCATTAGTATTTTAATTGGTATTGCATTGAATTTATAAATTACTTTGGTAATATAGACATTTTAATGATGTTTATTCTTCCTAACCATGAGCATGGTATATGCTTCCACTTGTTTGTATCTTCCTTGATTTCTTTTATCAATGTTTTATAATTTTCCAAGTACAAGTCCTTAATCTCCTTGGTTAAATTTACTCCTAAATACTTTATTTTTTGGTTGCAATAGTGAAGGGGATTGTTTCTTTCATTTCTCTTTCTGACAGTTCATTGTTGGTGTATAAAAATGCCTCTGAATTTCTGAGTATTAATTTTATATCCTGCAACCTTGCTGGTCCAGTAGTTTTTTGACTGAGACTTTAAGGTTTTCTATATACAATATCATATCATCTGCAAATAATGATAATTTTACTTCTTCTTTTCCAATTTGGATGCCGTTTATTTCCTCTTGTTGTCTGATTGCTGTGGCTAGGACTTCCAGGACTATGTTGAATAAGAGTGGTGAAAGGGGGCACTCCTGCCTTGTTCCTGATCTTAAGGGAATTGCTTTTAATTTTTGTCCATTGAATATGATATTGGCTGTGGGTTTGTCATAGATGGCCTTTATCATGTTGAGGTATATTCCCTGTATTCCCACTTTGCTGAGAGTTTTGATCATAAATGGGTGCTGAATTTTATCAAATGCTTTTTCTGCATCTATTGAAATTATCATGTGGTTTTTCTCCTTCCCTTTGTTTATGTGATGAATCACATTGATTGATTTGTAAATATTGTACCAACCTCGCCTCCTCAGAATATATCCCACTTGATTATGGTGTATGATTTTTTTCATATATTGCTGGATCTGGTTTGCTAATATTTTGTTGAGGATTTTAGCATCTAACTTCATCAAGAATATTGACCTATAATTTTCTTTCTTCGTGTTGTCTTTGCCTGGTTTTGGAATCAGAATTATGCTCACCTCATAAGAGGAGCTTGGAAGTCTTCCTTCCTCTTGAATTTTTTGAAATAACTTGAGAAGGATAGGTGTTATTTCTTTGAATATTTGGTAGAATTGACTTGTGAAGCCATTGGGCCCTGGGCTTTTGTTAGTTGGGAGTTTTTTGATAACTGTTTCTATCTCATTTGTTGTAATCTGTCTGTTTAGGTTTTCTGATTCTTCCAAATTGATTTTTAAAATATTATGTTTCAAGGAATTTTTCCATTTCATCTAGGTTGTCTAACTTTTCGGCATACAGTTCCTCATAGTCTTTTGTTACAATCCTATGTATTTCTGTTGTGTCAGTTGTTATTTCTCCACTCTCATTTCTAATTTTATTTATTTGAGCCCTCTCTTTTTTTTCTCTTGGTTAGTCTGGTTAAAAGTTCATCGATCTTGTTTACCTTTTCTAAGAACCAGCTCCTTGTTTTATTGATCCTCTGTATTGTTTCTTTAGCCTCTATGTCATTTATTTCCACTCTGATCTTCATTATTTTCTTCCTTCTATTACCTCTGGGCTTTACTTGCTGTTCTTTTTCTAGTTCTTTTAGATGCAGGGTTAAGTTGTTTATTTGAGCTTTTTCTAGTTTCTAAGGTATGCCTGTAGTGCTATGAACTTCCCTCTCAGTACTGCTTTTGCTGTGTCCCATAAATTTTGAGTTGCTGTATACTCATTATCATTTGTTTCTAAGAATTTTTTTATTTCTTCTTTGATCTCCTTGTTAACCCATTCGTTATTTAATAACATACTATTTAGTTCCCATGTGTTTGAGAATTTTTGAGTTTTTCTGTTGCGGTTGATTTCTAGTTTCATGCCATTGTGATCTGAGAAAATCCTTGATATAATTTCAATCTTCTTAAATTTGTTGAGACCACTTTTGTGCCCTAACATGTTCTCTATCCTAGAGAATGTGCCATGAGCACTTGAAAAGAATGTATATTTTGCTGCTTTAGGGTGAAAGGTTCTGAAGATATCTATTAAATCAAGTTGATCTAGTACGGTGTTTCCCAACATGGGGCCCACGCCCCACAGGGGGCCAATTTGATAGTTAAGGGGGGCAATTTGAAAATGGACTCGACAGGACTTTAACTCTTTCGCCACGGGCCATTTAAATGCAATGCTAGATATCGGTGCCAAATTTAACAAAAAATGCAATTCTTAAATAATTGCAGTAAATAATTATTAAGTATAATTTTGTTTGATGAGACCAAAATATCAACTGGGTGATTGGCGTCCTCAAGTAAACTTCGTCCTGGGTTCACCGCGGAGCGTGCCATCTGCTGCGGGGAACCCCGGACGTTTTAAAAACTCTCTAAACAACGCAGTTATTCTCACCTAATTGGCCCATCGCAACTTCTGTAGTGTTTCACATCATTCAGTTGGTGTTAATTTGAAATAAGTCTCAGTCAAAACTGTTGTAGCCCTGGCCGGTTGGCTCAGTGGTAGAGCGTCGGCCTGGCATGCAGAAATCCCGGGTTCGATTCCCAGCCAGGGCACACAGGAGAGGCACCCATTTGCTTCTCCACCCCTCCCCCTCTCCTTCCTCTCTGTCTCTCTCTTCCCCTCCCGCAGTGAGGCTCCATTGGAGCAAAGATGGCCCAGGCGCTGGGAATGGCTCCTTGGCCTCTGCCCCAGGCACTAGAGTGGCTCTGGTAGCGACAGAGCGACCCCCCAGAGGGGCAGAGCATCGCCCCCTGGTGGGCGTGCCGGGTGGATCCCGGTCAGGCACATGCGGGAGTCTGTCTGACTGTCTCTCCCTGTTTCCAGCTTCAGAAAAATACAAAAAAAAAAAAAAAACTGTTGTAAAAGCTCGTTGATTTAATAAATATACATATATATATTGTATAGATATAATTGGTAAGTGACTTTATTTTTATCAATATTAAACTCTTTATTAAGTACTTCTTGCATCGGGGCTAGAAAGCACTAATATTTTATAAATATTATTGGGGCTATAATAGTGCATGCACGACAATTTTAATTTTAGAAGCATAACTTTCCAGAAAATTTTGTCAAGTGGAAAAAATATAGATACCTTTTGATTTGCGGTGGTAGTGTAGTAAATGTGTTATATACATTTAAATAAATATGAATTTTTAGTATATGTTTACTCTATGTCACATTGAATATATTTTAACACATATTTTAATATTAGTTTTTAATTGATCTTATTTTTATTATAGCCCATAATAAAATGAGTGGTGCAAGCAAGAAAAAAACTCGTCAATATTCGGAGGAATATTTAAAATTTGGGTTCATACCCACTGTTCACGATGAGCAGATTCCTTTTTGTCTTTTATGCCAGCAATGCTTGACCAACGAATCAATGAAACGAGATCATCTTGAGGCGCATTTGAAGGCAAAACATAGTGGTCATATTAATTCAGATTTGAGTTACTTTAAAACTTTAAAGAAAAATTTTGAAAAAAGAACAACATTAAAGTCTCTATTTACTGCTCATACTTCAACTAATAATCGTGTTCTTGAGGCTAGTTATCAAATTTCTTTATTCATCGCTAAAACTGGAGAAAATCACACTATAGGAGAGAATTTAATAAAACTGTCAATATCAGCATTTCTTAAAACGGTTCTTGAAAAAGATGACAAAGATGTAAAAGCTATGCCACTCAGTAACAATTCTGTTAGTAGAAGAATAGACGAAATGAGTGAGGATATTGAAAAACAACTTATTGAAAAGCTGAAAACAAGAAAACTCTCCCTGCAAATGGATGAATCAACTTTGAGAGACAGTGAGGCAGTATTGATAACTTACGTAAGATATATTGCTAAAGGACATTTTGCTGAAGAAATGTTGTTCTGTAAAAGATTAGAAAGCACCACTACCTCCAAAGATATATATAATAAGCTAAAAAACTACTTAGATGTCAATGATATACCAATGAAAAATATAACATCTTGTGCTGCAGATGGTGCTCCGAATATGATGGGCAAGAAAAATGGCTGCTTAAAATTGATGAAAGATGCGAATCCAGAAATGATTCTTGTGCATTGTGTTATTCATAGGGAAAACTTGGTAGATAAAAACATCTCGCCTGTTCTGAATGAAGTATTACATACAGTAATAAAGTGTGTTAATGCTATTAAAGCTAGTGCCAAATGTGAGCGTCTTTTCAAGCTATTTTGTGAAGAACAAAATGAAGACCATGTGAGACTTTTACTTCATACTGAAGTGAGATGGCTATCTAAAGGAAACTGTTTGAAAAGATTTATGGAACTGTTTGATAGTCTTAGTGATTTTTTAAGTGACAAACCTGAAATGAAGTATCTGTTAACAATAGATGGTAAAGCATTTGTGAGTTATTTAGCCGATATCTTTGAAAAACTAAATATATTAAATAAGCAACTTCAAGGAACAAATAAAACTCTTGTCGATGCAAAAGCAAAGATATTTGGTTTCATTACCAATATTGAGTTATGTCAGAAACATATTAACAACAAAAACTTTAAACAGTTTCATTGGCTCCAAAAATGTGAAGTAACTGATACTGCTTTACTTGATATTGTCAATCATTTGAATATTCTATCGGCTGATTTAAAAGAAAGATTTTCTGATTTAAAACAAATTGATTTCCCAACATGGATGATGCAGCCAATGTTAGTGGATTTGTCTGATATATCAAATATGCAGTATCAAGAAGAACTCGCAGAATTGCAAAATGATGAGTCAGTTAAAGCTTTATTTAATATCAAAGGAGCGATGGCATGGCTTTGTTAGGAAACAGAAATCAAATACCCAATTTCAACCAAATGTGCAAGAAAACTATTGCTACCATTTCTATCTTCATTTTTAGCTGAATGTGGATTTAGTGCTGTAAATGATTTACTGGTAAAAAAAAGAAATCGGCTGGATATAACACAACGTGGAGACTTGAGACTAAAGCGAACCAAATTGGAACCTAATATAAAATCTCTGTGCAGCAAGTATTAAGCACAAGGATCACACTAAATTAAAATAATAAATTAATATAGAAAAATCTGTATTAAAATTATTTGGAATTTAAATTTGTTTTTCATTATATGTTTTGAAATTTTACTTACTGTGCTTTGTTAACAATTTCATAGTGATTTCTTCCTAGAACCTATCATTTATGTTTATTAAGTGAACAAATCAATTTTTTAATGTTAAAAATTATGTATGTTACATAGGGGGGAACATAAAAATTTTAGAAAGTTTAAGGTGGGGCATGGCACAAAAAAGGTTGGGAAACACTGATCTAGTATGTCCTTTAAGGTTGCTGTTTCTTTGTTAATTTTCTTTCTTGAGGATCTATCTAGTGATGTTAGTGGGGTATTGAAATCCTCTACTATTATAGTATTGCTGTTGATCTCACCCTTTATATCCATCAAAGTCTGCTTTATATATTTAGGTTCTCCTATATTAGGTGCATAGATATTTATAACGTTTATATCTTCTTGTCAGATTTCTTCCTTTATCATTATGTAGTGACCTTCTTTATCTCTTACTATAGTCTTTGTTTTAAAGTTTATTTTGTCAGATATAAGTATTGTTACCCCAGCTTTTTTTAAATTTCCATTTGCATGAAATGTTTTTTTTCCATCCTTTTACCTTCAGTCTATGTGCATCTTTTGTTTTAAGGTGTGTCTCTTGTAGACAGCATATGTATAGGTCATATTTTCTTATCCACGCAGCTACCCTATGTCTTTTGATGGGATCATTTAATCCATTTACATTTAAGGTTATTATTGATATGTAGTTGTTTATTGCCATTTTATTCTTGAAAGTTGTATTCCTCTTTTGCTATATTCTTTTTCTCCTTTGATCTGTTTACAACAGGCCCCTTAGCATTTCTTGCAGCATTGGTTTTGTTGTAGTGAATTCCTTGAGGTTTTTTTTGTCTGGGAAGCTTTTTATTTCTCCTTCAATTTTAAATGATAGCCTTGCTGGATAAAGTAGTCTTGGTTGTAGGCTCTTGTTCTGCATTACTTTGAATATTTCTTGCCATTTCCTTCTGGCCTCAAGTGTTTCTATTGAGAAGTTGGATGTCATCCTTATGGGGGCTCCTTTGTAGTTGATATCCTTTTTTTCTCTAGAAACTCTTAATATTTTCTCTTTATCACTTAGCTTTGGTATTTTAATTATGATGTGTCTTAGTGTAAATTTCTTTGGGTTTCTCTTTAATGGAGTTCTCTGTGCTTCTTGAATTTGTGGGACTTTTTTCTGCTTCAATTTAGGGAAGTTTTCAGCTAAGATTTGATTGAACAAAGTCTCTATCCCTTGTTCTTTTTCTTCTTCAGAAACCCCTATTATGTGGATGTTATTTCTCTTCATGTTGTGACAGAGCTCTCTTAGAGTTTCCTCAGCCTTTTTGAGTTCCTTTTCTTTTTTCTGCTCTGCTTCCATGCCTTCATTTATCTTGTCCTCTTAACTTGCTGACTTGATCCTTGGCTTCATCCATTCTGCTTTTAATTATTTCCATTGTGGTCTTCATTTCTGATATTGTATTTGTCATTTGTGACTGATTCTTTTTTTATTATTCCAATACCCTTTTTTTATACTTGCTATCTCTTTGCTTAAGTGTTTGTTATGGCCATCTATTGTTGTTCTAAGATCTTTGAGCATCCTTATCATTATTTTAAACTCTGCATCGGTAATTTGGTTATATCTGACTCATTCAAGTCCTTTTCTGGGGATTTCTCTTGATCCAATTGGGTTACATTTCTCTGCCTTTCCATTTTGTCTGTGTATAAGAAGGGTGTGGCCAATGGAGTCCAATGGATGTGGCCTCTGTGTTCCTTAGGTGTGTTCTGTCTGCCAGCCCACCACCCCCTCTGCCACTGCCTTGGGAATTCTGGTATGGGCGTTGCTGGCCAGCTGTGGCTGTAGCTGTGGTTTCTGCCTCTATTCTATGGGAGGGGCTGTATTCACATGCCCCAATCTACAAGCCTTAGCCTTTGCCCCGCCCCTGTGGGTGGGGCTATGTGCTGTGCCCAGTACAGCAAGCCTCAGCACAGTGGGCAGGGGTGAGCACTTTTGCTCAACTGCAGGTCTCCACCTATTCACGGCTTTCACCCCACCCCTGTGGGCAGAGCTGTGCTTGTATGTTGAACTGCAAGCCCTGGCTCCGTGGGCCAGGCTGGGCTGCATGCCCGTGCTCAGCTGTGGGTCTCTGCAGTTCCCAGGCTTTCATCTTCCTCCTGCTGGTGGGATTGTGGGTGGGCCCGCAGCCAGGTTGGACTACTTTCATTTGCCCCTTCTGCCCCCGCTCAGCAGGACTGAGCTCATGCTGGGCCTCAATCATGGCCAGCCTGGCTTCCGCCCCCACCAATGGGACCATGCTTTCATGTTCTGCCACCACCTGCCCTCCTGTGAGCCCTCAGCAGTGTGGGTGGAGGCGCTGCAGCTCAGACCCTAGCACTCAATATTGTATTCCTTAAGGCTCCCTCCTTCTAAGTGACTCTGCTCTGAGTGCTGTAGAAGAGATTGTGTGGCTGGTGTCCTGCTTCCCTTTCCTGGTATTGCTGGTTCCAGGATAAGTATTCACTTCCGATTTGGGGAGTGACTCAGCCCAGGGGTTAAGGTGGCTGTCCCTCAAAGTGTTTCTGCCTGTGCCTCCTAGATTACACTCTCTTCCTGCTACTCCAGTCCTCTCCTCTCTCCCCGTTCCCCAGAACTCCGAGTGAGCAGTTGTGAAAGAGGTTTTCTGCACAGTCCCTTTAAGAAAAATCCTGGGTTTGAGATCTGTCTCTTTCTCACAAACAGTATCCTGACTTGTTTTGCAGCTAAGTACTGTCCATATGCTTCTTCTAGGCTCTGGAGCTGCAGACTGGGGGGCTTTGGTCCTGGGACTCAGGACCCTTCCTTCTCCACTAAACTCACTTCCTACCACGTGAGTCTCTGTGGGCTCCCATTCACTCCCAGGAGCTGGGCAGCCCTCTCCACATTTTCACTTTTCCTACCAGTCTCAGTGTGGCTTCTTTAGTGAGCCTTGATTAAAGCATCCTCTTAGTTTAGTTCAAAGTTGGTTTTTCCAGATGATGGTTCTTAAAATTAAGTTGTAATCCACTTTGGTTCTGGGAGGTGGAGGTTGGTACATCCTCCTACTCCATCGCTATCTTGCTGCCTCTCACAATTTACTTTTAATCACATTATTTCTGCTAAACACTCTAGGAGTTTCTAAATGATACACCAGTAAGGGTTTCACTTTACAATCACCACTAGCATTACTACACAACAATAGAGTTAGCCGGACATAATCTTTTATATGTCCGGCTTATGTCCCGGCAGTGCCTTTTCCTTCTGTGTAATGAACATCCTCTTTAGCATTTTCTTTCAGTTTTAGCACAGTTGAAGGCTTGTTGAGGAATAAATTCTTCAGCCTCTATGTAACCTTTTAATTTGGACACAAACTTTTTGGCCCCATACTTGTCTGAACTCGCACCTTCATCGTGCCTAGTAACACTTGTATGCCAGTGCGCGTCTTGAATTTTTTGAACCAGCCTCTGCTGGCCTTAAAATCACTTAGTACACTAGCACTTGTCCCAGGCATTTTTTTAATATGATCAGTATAGAACAGTCTGGCCTTTTCACGTATGATGGCTTCTGAAAAGGAATCACTATCTAACTGTTTTTGATTGATCCAAATTAATAATAACTGTTCAACTCTTTAATTGTTTGCGATCTGTGTTTCATTAGCACATTTACACCTTTTGCTACATTAGCCTCCTTTATTGCTTCATTTTTCTCCACAGTAGAACTTATCGTGGATGGCGACTTCCCGTACATGTGGCCAATTTCAGTAATCTTGAAGCTGTTCTCGTATGTTTCAATGATTTTCTTCTTGAACTCAATCATGTTCCTGGCCTTCCTCTTCAAAGGGTTGCTGGCTCTGGAAACTTTCTTTGGTCCCATGATGGAGCTAAAAGGAAAGGGTTAACTTATTAGCAAGGGAAACACTTAACATGGATAATGAGATTTGAGCACATGTGATTTTATCTTATGCGTGTTACGTACATTTTGAAACTGAAAAACACAAAATAAACACATTACACCAAATACTGTATGTGCAGTAATCACTGCCATGTAATTGTAGTATTAGCACTTGCAGTCAATTAAAAAAGCACAAAAACACTGGAAAGCAATGGAATTGTTTGGCTAGATGTGCGGGGTGATACTCACACAATAAGAAACAACACCACACTGAGCAGGAGAGTGTGTGGTCCACCCTTTGTTTTCGCAAAATTAGCAACGAGTTCACGTGGGCATGCCAACAAAATCCAAGGCAACGAACTAAAACCAAGACAAACTTTTTGTGGAAAAGATTGATGAAAACCAAAACCGATGATAAACAAAGTCAATGAAAACTGAGGTATTACTGTAGTTGGGCATGCACTGGTTGCTTCCCATATTTGCCCCAACCAGGGATCGAGCCCGCAACCTTAGTATTTTGGGATGATGTGCTAACTGACTGAGCTAACTAGCCAGGGCAAAACTTGTTCATTCTTCATATGATATCAATTGAAACTGTGCTGCAAAAAAAGAATGCTAACCTAGACTTGTTTTGTTTACTTAATTGGGTTAGTTTTATTATTTTTATTATTAAAAATCTTCATATAAATTAAAATGATACTGAAATATATAAAAGAAAAGCTGAGTGTCCTGTATATTTTGCCTTTGTGCAGTGCTGAGGGAAAAGTATCCCAAGTCCAGGCTAAAAATGTACACATCCTCCATATTTCCTTCTAGTAACTTTTTGTTTTATTTTTATATTTAAATCTTTAATTTAGCCCTGGCCGGTTGGCTCAGCGGTAGAGCGTCGGCCTAGCGTGCGGAGGACCCGGGTTCGATTCCGGCCAGGGCACACAGGAGAAGCGCCCATTTGCTTCTCCACCCCTCCGCCGTGCTTTCCTCTCTGTCTCTCTCTTCCCCTCCCGCAGCCAAGGCTCCATTGGAGCAAAGATGGCCCGGGCGCTGGGGATGGCTCTGTGGCCTCTGCCCCAGGCGCTAGAGTGGCTCTGGTCGCAACATGGCGACGCCCAGGATGGGCAGATCATCGCCCCCTGGTGGGCAGAGCGTCGCCCCATGGTGGGCGTGCCGGGTGGATCGCGGTCGGGCGCATGCGGGAGTCTGTCTGACTGTCTCTCCCTGTTTCCAGCTTCAGAAAAAAAAAAAAATCTTTAATTTGACTAAAGTATGTTTTGTGTATGATGTGAGATAGGAATTTGACTTTTATCTAATGAGTGACCAGTACTTACAATGATGAATAACTCCATCATATTTAATATGCAGCTCATGTACTTCATACAAATTACCACTGTGTCATATGTATTGTGACATGGTGGAGCTTTAATCAAATTAATGCTTTTCCTGCTTCATCAGGACAGTAATAAGTGAAACTGGCATTTTTTAACTGAAAGTGCATGATGGGGGTGAATATGATGACTTTTCTCACAGCTTGGTGCCCCTGCCCTGATTTGTGCCAGGATGCCAGCAGTTACACCCACCATTGTGTTCTTGTCATCAAAGCAAAATATGAACAGTGAAAGGCAAATGATATTTTACTATTATTATGAAAATAACTCTGAACTTGCAGACCTTCCTGAAAGGGTCTCAGGGACCACAACACTAGATTCTAAGTTCCAGGAGAATAAGAATTTTGGCCATATTGTTTGTCATTGTGTCCCAGTGCCTAGCACATAGTAGTGCCTCAATGAACATTTTCTGAGTGAGTACTTGTTACCACCTATATCAGTTAGCTTTTGTTGTAATAATATTGTAGACAAATAAGCACAAAGTCTCAGTGACATTATAAAGGTATGCATTCTCCCCTCACACATCTGCTGATTGCCCGAGGTCCTGCTGGTCTAGGCTCAGCTTTTCTGGTCCATTCTGCTTCGCACTGCAGGTTTATGTGTCTTCTCATTGCTCTATGCACCTATTGAGCGCATTTCTGTGTAAGAGATATAAGAGAGAAACCAGAAACACACAAGAACTATTAAACCTTGGAAGAGGCACATTATCATTTCTACCCATATATTTTTGCCAAAACAAGTCACACAGCCAAATCCAAAGTCAAGTAACAGGTATTTATTGCCCATAATGAGCTCATGGCAAAAAAAGAAAAATGTGGATGCAGAGAGGTAGGAATGAAGAACTGAGTCCAGACTACTCAAAGAGGTACCAGTTTGCCTGGGATTTCCAGATTATAGCACCCCCTCAGATCGCAGGAACCCCCTCAGTCCCTAGCAAATTGGGACAGATGGTCATACTAACTATTGCCCAGTAAACTTCAAGCTGCAGTAGGTTGAGAATTGTATGGTATAAGTGTTGGTCTCATTTAAATTTTTTTCTTCTTTCTCAAGCACTATAACTTTACATGCTAATATTCAATAGAAAACTTCTGGTTATAACTGGGGGGTGTGGCAAAAATAAATCTTTCATAATTACTTTAACCCTCATAATATTTTTAAAAAGACATATTCTGTGTATATAGAATCATCAGGTCACACATTAATATAATGATTTTACTCAAACACATTTTTAAACTGCATACTAAGAAAATTCTATTTTAAATATATACATATTATATCATTTATATGTGATAAATTATGGTAGCAATCTTTTATGTTTTGCAAATATTTTTTAAATTTTTCTTCAATCCTGTTCATTTTTATATCCTTAATCATAAAACTATAAGAACAAGATGACATTGTTACTGGCACCATGTAAATATGTAACAACTCATTGGGCAAGAAAGAAGACATTTAAAGGAATAATATAAGCAAAGGATATTTTGGGTGTATTCATGACCTTGGGTATGGAAGCTGAGAGACTGAAACAAATTTATGGTGTTACATTGCATCTTCAGCAGTTAAAACACAAGAAGGAAATAATATATCAGTTAAATTGAGTAGTGAGATGAACAGAACTACATAAGAATTGAGAGACATATGTGCCTGTTGCTAGGAATGAAAATGAGAATATCAGAAATGAATAAATTTCTATCGTCCTTGAAATAGCGTTACTTGTTGTTCAAAAACGTCCTTTCCCATCTGTAGTTTCCTTAATGCAGTACATTTGCTTGCATCCTTGCTCAAGGAAATTGAAATATATCAGAAATGTTCTCTAAATCCAATTGAAAATAACAATGTTCCAAGGACTCAAGAGAGACTTTTTAAAAATCACTGGTACTGAAAATTATGCCCTTTCAAAAATGTAGTATTTGACCCAGGCCAGGTAGCTCAGTTGGTTAGAGTGCCATCCCTATACAGCAAGTTGAGGGTTCAATCCCTGGTCAGGTCACTTACAAGAATCAACAAATGAATATATAAATAAGAACAACAAATCTATGTTTCTCTCTTTCTCTTTCTTCTTTTCTTTCTCTCTAAAATTAATTTAAAAAAATTTAATGTAGCATTGGAAACCAATGAATCCACTCTTGGTCTCAGATGAAAAAGAATATTTATATAAAAGATTGACTACCACTCAATAACGTCAGAGTGGTGGTGGTGTGAGAGATACTCCTGATCTCTCCCCTTGAAATTTCAACAAATTGAACAATGCAGCAAAGAAGCCCCCACTGGGCCCACAGTCGCACCTAAAAGACTTGTGTACCGAATGGACTAAATGTGGGAAGGGTTGGAAAGGGCGGGGGGGACAGAAGGTAAAATGTGTTCACAGTTGGATCAGGAGAGGAGACAAACCCGGAATGACTGTTTGTTTGTTTGTTTGTTTGTTTGATTGTTTTTCTCTGCCAGACTGCAGGGAGGAGGTAAGTTCAGGCTCCCTGGGTTTTGGCTGAGGGGTACAGAGAGGGAAGCCGGAATGCCTAGGCCTCCTGCTGGGAGGAGTGGTGACACAGAGGGGCAGAGGGGGAGATAAACCAAAGTGGCCAGAGCATGGGGTCACAGCCAGTGTTCCCGTGGTCTGCCCGCAGCCTGCACTCAGCACAAAGACAGAGAAAACCAAAGTGAAGCCCCCAGCCTCCCAGATCCTGCCTGCAGTGCTCACCTCATGGGTGTGGAGAATGGCAGAGACAAACCCCACAGCTAGCTCTCCAGATCCACTCACTCCCCTGAAGAGCAGAGGTGCTCCATGTCTGGCACCCAGGTCTGTTGAGACATGGGGAGGAGCACCTGGAGGCTTGACATCGCCACTGTTAGAGCCTTAAAACCCTCAGAACACTCCCCACTCACCAATGTGACTGTGGCCTGACCTACATCATAGGGACAGCAACATCTCAGTGGATAGCCCAGGAACTTCACTGAGCTAAAAGTTGTAAAACAGCGACACCTTCTGAAAGAAAACTAACCTCTCAAAATTGAAATATATTTGTTCTTTTTTTCTTTTTAAATCTTTTTCCTTTTGAATTGTATGTTCTTTAATTTTCATCTTTTTCTTATTATGTTGTAGGAGTTTTGTTTGTTTTTAAATTTTTTTGGTTTCTGACCTTTGTTTTCTGTGGGGTTTTTTTTACTTGTCATTATTTTTTAAATTTTTATATTTTTATTGTATTTTCTAATGTTTATTTTTATTTTTAGGTGTTTTTTTTTTCATTAGAGTTATTAACAATACCATTCTCAAATGCCATCAAAGAAGAATAAATTGAATACCATGGCTACACAAGACAGAGACGTGGTTCAAAAAGAAAAAGAAAATTCTCCAGAAAAAATTCTCAATCACATGGAAACCTCAGAGTGAAATGATAGAGAATTCAAAACTAAAGTTCTGAAAATATTTAATGAGATGCAAGAAAATACTGATAGGCAATTTAATGACTTCAAATAACAAACTAATGACCGAAATGTGTATTTCATCAAGGAGATTAAAACTTTAAAAAAAATCAGAGAAGAAGAACTCAGTACATGAATTAAAAACTGAGGTAGCAAGTTTAGTTAGTAGAACAGGCCAGATAGAGGAAAGAATCAATGACATCGAAGACAGGCAACTAGAGATGCTACAGAGAGAAGAAGAGAGAGACTCAGAACTTAAAAAACTAAGAGCACTCTACAAGAATTGTCTGACTCCATCAGAAAGAGCAATATAAGAATAATGGGTATATCAGTAGAAGAAGAGAGGGAGAAGGGAATGGAGAGCCTATTCAAACAAATAATGGATGAGAATTTCCCAAGTCTATGGCAAGAGTTAGAGCCTTGAATCCAAGAAGTAAACAGAACACTGATTTACTGTAACCCAGACAGACCTACTCCAGACACATCATAATAAAATTGTCAAAAATCAATGGCATCACCACAGTGGCTTGTTTGAGTCGTCAACAGAAAAAGAGTGTTGGGTCCTGGATTGGCCATGACAATAGTAGCGCAAGAAGGGCCTTGTGTTCCTTGGAGTTACACAACCTAGGCCTTGCTTAGCAGAATGAACAAAAAAACAAACAACAACAAAAAATGCAAAGAACACTGAAGCAAGCACAGCTCCTCCTTTTCTCTCTTTTTCTCTCTCACACACATATACACACACTCACAGGTACACATTTCAAGTGCATCAGGTCTCAGAACTCAGCCACCACACTGGAGCAGTACTTGCTCTAGCATAGTCACTAAAAAAGGGAATTATCTGATGGAAAAATAGTTCTACTTTTGAAGAAATGTTCAGGACCTGGGGAGCATATGACAAGTAGACAAATTTTATGTTGCATTGTGGCTTTGAAAGCTGCAGCTTTGCTTGAGTGGGATATTTATAGAGAAGAGCCTGATTTTAGAATCACTACATCATTTTCTTCTGCTGGCCAAGACCAGCCTTATATCGATGTAGGAAAGGAGTAGGCAGATGTTGTGATAGTCGATACGCAATTGTGGAAACTGGCTATCAAAGCAGTTAGTCTCACTGGGTGAAACATTCCTATTTTCCGTTTTCAATTGCAGGAAACAATCTAGTGCCAGAGCTGTGTGCTCAGTGACAGTGGCTACATCCTAAAGGGCTGAGAATGGCGTGGAGTCGATCTGGAGGGAAATGTTTGAGCAGATGTTAATATCTATACTATAAAATATTATGCTGCTATTTTAAATCTAAAAAATGGCCTAGGTTTAAGTAAATTGGAGAAAAATATATATAATATAATCCCATTTTTTATTTAAAAAGAAAGAAACATATGGTACTTAAGTGAAATTAGTTGTAGGTGTTTATAGGAGTTTGGTCAAAAAGATAGATATATACTAAATGATTAATATTAGTTACTTGAAGAGATATGGACTATACAGATGGTCAAAAGAGATTGAAGGGTGAATAATTAACTATTTCACTGAACATTGTGAGGCAAGAGTAGGTTTACAGTTGTTCTATGGAAAGTAATACAATAATTAATAAATAGTAATATAAGAATAAACTGTTTCACATTCTCACAACTATAAACCTGCTTTTGCTCATCCTGTATAATTTCATTTATTTCAGAAAGCAATATTTCTAGAATTAAACGAATCTAACAAAGCATATTTTTAAAAAATATTTTAGTTCTATTTTAAGTAAAGTGAGCTTTCCCAAGTTGAAAGAGGCCACATTAGGACTAAAATGCATGCTTTCACCCCAGTGCTTGCCTTTTCCTCAATGCTTCATCTGCCTCTTGTCTATCAAGTGTGTGCAAAACTTTATACACTTAAAATTAGTATAGGAAGAACACATAGTAAAGAACAGAATAATGTACATATGAAAACACAGCCTAAATTATTGTTGTTACCAATAGTGGCTAATGCAAATTTAAGCATGCAAGTCAGGTATCACAATAGCAGTTGAAGAAATGTAATGTTGACTGTATTTGGCGATAAAATAATAATCACTATGTGTATCTCTGATGAAATAAGATTTAATCCATTTGAGTTCCTAATTGTCTGCCACACTACATTAAAGATAAATACTATTGTCTCCACTGTTCAGAAATACAAAATTCAAAGCAATATGCACAATGTCTTGAAATAAGCTAGCTTAATGAACCAGCAAATTAGACCTTTCTATCTCTTTATTTAACATACAGTTCCAAGAATTTATCAGAGTTCATTACAAAGGAGCAAAATTTAAAGAAATCTTCCTAAATTCATTTATGATTAGAACTAATGACTTTGAAAAATATTTCTCATATTTTTAGAGACAGCCATTATTTATTATGAATTTATATGACTTTGGGTAATAAATGTTCAATCTTTTCTCACTGACTTTTGTTACTTATAATTTGGATTTTGTAATAGAGCCACAAAAAAAATCTCATATAAAGAAATCAACATTTTTTCCCCAAACACAGCAATGACATTCAGGAAAGCAATGGTAAAGATTTCTTCTTGACCTACGTCACTAATTTTCAATAAGGGAGTGGAGTTTGAAGGGCTTTTCCTCTGGGTTATATTTGGCAAAATCTGGAGACATTTTTGGTTAGCACATCAGGGGAGGCTCTATTGGCATCTGGTGGATTGAGACCACGGGTGTTGCTCAACGCCCTGCAATGCACAGGACACCCTGCAGCAAAGGCTGCCCACCCAGAATGTCATAGAGCCAAGACTGCGAATCTCTGAGAACGTGTCTTATTCAAACAATGTTCCATTTAATTCAAAATTTTCTTTTTAAATGAGACCACATTTTATCCTTTCAGATAGATTTAGGGCAAAACCAACTAAAATCATGAATCTGGCTCAGATTATTTTTTTTCTGAATAGTTGAAGTAATAATGACTTTGGCGTCTGTAATAAAGATGACTAAGTGCTAAAATGAAAATCTTAAATATGGATTAGAAAAACGACTTTAATTTGTCCAAGCATTTAAATTATTTTCAAGGAGATATCTTTCCCATTTTAAAACAAAAGCATCTGATAATTGAATAAATTTCAAGATGTTAGCACTTTGGTTTAAAGTGTTTAAAAGAAATCTGCTTAGAATTCTGATTTAGATGAGAAGAGTCTATTTCCAGAGACAAGAATGATGCAAACAATGGGAAGATCGAAAGCTCTGATTCATTTTAACTTGTATTTGCCTAGAATATTAGTTATGGTCAGAAGGTACCTTTTTTCAAGGTAGAAATTCCACACTTTTGATAGAGATAAGTTTGATTTCAATATTGCTGAATTTCCCTTTTAATATTCTAGACTTGGCTCTTGTTTTAATCATCTTCTCATATACATGTGTGGGGAATAGGGTTAATCTGATTTAATTAATATGGTACTTTTATAGGTCTTATTTATTTAAAGGAAAATCTAATCATTATAAAGTGGCCCAATGAAGAAAAATGAAAGAAACTGACATTTTTCTCATCCAAAAGAAAATAACAATCAAGTATCACAAAGTAAAATATTATTATCCCAATTTGTTAAACTCTTTGAAAACTAGAATGCTCTGAAGGAAAGCTGGCATAAATATGTAACGTATGTTATTATTTCCTCATTAAGAAGAGTAAATATAATTGAAATATTCATAATTTAAAGATTATGTAAAGTGTTACAGGGAGGAAAATTGTTTCACGGTTGTGTGCTTATTATCATGTTTTTCACTTAAATAAATATTACTAGCATATCAAATGTTACTAATATTCTACATAGTATTACTGCTCTCAAAAATAATAAAGTAGGTCTTGGTGTTAGACCCAATTCAATTTAAAGACAAATAGTTAGTAAGTAATAAGTAGACAGGTGACACTTAGATATGGCCAACAATGTGACTGGTACCTAAACGAATGAAATCCTGTAGCAGTACTTCATAGTTATCCTGAACATTTTCATTGTGTAGTATTTTAGGTGAATAAAGTGTAAGGATAGGCCCTGGCCAGTTGGCTCAGCGGCAGAGCGTTGGCCCAGCGTGTGGAACTCCCAGGTTCAATTCCCAGTCAGGGCACACAGAAGAAGCGATCATCTGCTTCTCCACCTCTTCCCCTTTTCTCTCTCCCTCTCTCTCTCTTCCCCTCCCACAGTCATGGCTTGAAAGGTTCCAGCAAGTTGGCCCTGGGTGCTGAGGATGGCTCCATGGCCTTGCCTCAGGAGCTGAAATAGCTTGGTTGCCTAGCAACAGAACAGCAGCCCTAGATGGGCAGAGCATCACCCTGTAGGGGTCATTTGGGTGGGTCCTGGTTGGGGTGCAAGCAGAAGTCTGTCTCCCTGTCTCCCTGCCTCCCTTCCTCTCACTTAATAAAAAAAATAAAGCCAGTTCTGAGATCTGTGTATAATGAGAATTAGAAATAAACTTTTCTGACTGGAAGTTATTGGGATTTAAGGGTATATTCATTTCTGCAGCCTTACCCCAAGCTGACTAATGAGCTAGCTAGGACAATCTGTACTATTACTAACCATTTTACAATTATACTGCTTGTAAAACCTATTCAAGGAAAACTGAATTTCCCCAAATCATTCTGATTTTATGAGTTTGCTTTTCTGCATACACTATGATCCTTTTGAGTGGTACTCTTTCCCTCAATTTCCACTGCAAACATGAAGAATAATGCAGCTTAAGTTCAAAAAGCACTCTTTACTCCACATCTCCGCATTCAATCCATCCAGCTGAAATATCATGTTTGGAGACTAGGATTTGTTGTTCTGAACTGAAGGCACATCTATCATAGTAGTGACTGACTGTTGATCCTGGTAAAATTATGAAATATTTTGTTTAAAAATATATAATTAATAAATTTCTTATAAAACACATGGACATAAAAAACCTATAGACAGTAGAGATAAAAGCATTATTAGGCAAAGGAGAGTGTTTTTCTTGGAATTTCAGTGTTAGCTTCCCTAAAAGTGACTCAGTAGAAAGCAGAGCGTTTTTCCTACAATATAGCTAAATAGGTCTTTGGCATAAATGATGCATGTTATATATGATAATTTATTTAATAAATATGAAGATTCTAAATATGCAAGCTTCAAAATTAGAGTGCATGCACTCTTAGTTGATTAAAATCATGATTGAAATCATGATATACACATACACACATACATAGATACAATCAAGCACACATGTATTGATATTTATATTTTCCACCCAAGCTGATTCATTTACAGTCTAGGATCTAAGTGGTAGCAAAAAATTTTTTTCAAACAATTCCATAGGAAAGTTGTAGTTTACAAAAGTTCACTTGAAAGGCATCACAGTCTCAGAGTATTGCTGATTTCCGCTGAGGTGGCTTGTAAGTCTGGGCGTCTGAGCACGGAAGGTAACAGTTCATCCTCACAATCTGCTCTTCTTTACTATTCCTAACATTTATCTGTAGTTACTTTGTAAATATTCTGAACATAACTCAACTTACTGTTACTATTTTTTCTTTACGTATTTTATTAGATTCAGCCAACCCTTTATTTAACAAATCTTTATTGAATACCAGCATTGTGCTGAGCCCTGAAGATGCAGAATGAATAAGACAAAGCTGCAGCCTTCATGGAGCTGCCGCCTGGAGGGGAGGCAGACAACACACAACATTTAAAGCATACCGTTTCAAGTTGCAAAATACGCTATAAGAAACATTAAGCAGGGTAAGGGGCTAATCCCCACTGCCACTCTCTCTTGCTTTATTATTTCTTTACTATTGTGTCAGCAATAATTACAGAGACTATACTGAAATGTGAGTAAAGCACTGCACAGGAGATCAGTGCTGAATCTATTTTTTTTCTTCTACACACCTAATAACAAAAATAAAAGGCCCAAGCAACAAGCATTAATTTGAGATGAAAAACAGCTTTGGGAAACACTCATTCAGGCAGAAACCCAAATAGTGCTCCAATGAGGAGACAAAGGGAAGGGGTATTTATGAGAAAGGGAAGGGAAACAAGTACATTATTACAAGGAAGAAATTTCTATTGGTGCAGACAACATAACATAGTGACATTAATTTCAAACATTGTTTTTAATTTTTAGTCCAGTAGTCATTAGTCTTGTAGTCATAATATCTGTTTCTTGTTTTCCTTGCAAACAGTTCTTTGGAATTCAATGTTGCTTTAGGCCCAATCCAATGGTTATTCCACCCTGTTTTAACTTTCCAAAGATTTGAGGCGTAAGACATGGAGGTATTTCCTCCGGGTGGTGTTTATATTATCTTTTCTTTTATACACCCTAAATCCAGCCCACTCCATTGATGCTGCTTTCAACAAGGAAACAAAAACATTGTTTTTAAATCCAATGAACATTTCTTACTCTTTTTCTGACTTGACTCCTCTGCAGTATATGATACTGCTCTTCCCATTTCTTTAAAAAGCTCTGCTGAACCAGGGGACATCTCTGTTCGTGCTTTCTCGGCTTCCTCGGCAGTCTCTTCTCCACCAGCCATTCCGTTGCCATGTCCAACCTTTAGACTTCCGCTCGGAGAGCGTACAAAGATTAAATTCTTTACTCTCTTTTCTTCTCCTCTTCCATGCTCTCCTTCGTCTTTCTCATGCATCCCATACTTGTTTCGTTATCCACATATACTTCAATAACTCAAAGATCTGTGTCTCACCTGACCTATTGCTTCCAAACTCCAGACTAGTGTCACCAGCTGCCTTCTAGATGCCCCAGGCTTACCAAATTCAATATTTTCAAAACTGAATTCACCATCCCTGCTTCCTCCCCACCCAACCCCACCTCCAACCTGCTCCTACCTACCCATTCCCTATCTCATCTAATCAGTTGCCCAAGCCAGAAAGCTGGGTGTCATCTCCTCTCTCACCCTGACCCTTCACATCTACTTAACTACAAATTACCATAAAATTGACTGCTTAGTCTTGCTCACATCCATGCATCTGGCTCCATGCTCACTCCCACCCACCAGGCTGCAGTGTGGTCTGCACACTCTCAGACTCACCCTTTCCAATCCATCCTGCACACTGTGGACTTTCTAAACTCTAACCATGTCCTCTTTCTGCCTGCAGGCCTTTGTACAGAGAGGAGGCCCTTTCATCTCCCTGGGAAGGCTTATATCCCATCTGGGAAGCAAGCCTTGGAAGAGGGTTGAACTGAGAAGTTTGATTTCAGCCTGTAGCTTCTCCCAGAAGAAAGACTATATTGGATGCAAACTTAAGCAGCTTCACAGAGCCTTCCAACATTCTCCTTTACAAAAGAACTCAGTCTATTACTGGACTGAGGGGTTTGTTTGCCTGTGTGCCTCAAAGCCCAATAAAACAGGAACAGGAGTTTGCAGCTGAGAAAGTAAGGATTTATTAAGGAGATGGCATCATGCCCAGAGTCACAGATAACTAATGCTTAAACACCTGGCTCCCCAGTGGCTTTCAAGGGATGGATTATATAGGGGAAGTTATTAATCATGGTGACTAAAGGAGTTAGGGTCATGGTTTCTACTGATTGTTTGGCGTGACGTAAAGGGTAATTGATCATAGCATTTGGTCCTGATGGCAGCCATGGAGTTTTTCTGTTCAATTTTACAAGAATTTGCTCTATGGTATTGTTCTGCTTTCCTGGGTCTGGAACTAAAACACAACTGAGATCAAAATATTATCTTTAATTTGATTGTAAACTCTGTCTCTATGGTCAATAGACCCAGGACCTTGTTCCTAAGGCTACTGGATGCTTCATTGTCCTAAGGGCCTAAGGGTTAAGCAAAGGAGATGGAGGTGGATTAGTCAGAGTGCAAACAGGAAGGTCCGATTAAGGAAAATAAGATCTCTGCATGGTTACCATGGTGACCAGTTCTGTGGGCTGGGGCCCAAGGTGAATTGTTGGATTTGCATTGCCTTCAAGTCTCACCACCAATCTCTGTTTTGAGCCAGCCTCAACTTCCAGAGTTGCACAAAAGTTTACATGATGGGCATGAGATCTGGCTTCCTGGGAAGATCCAAGGGCAGATGATGCAAGCAGAAGTGCAGAGAAGTTAGCTCTCAAAGGACGGTCCTTGAATAATGGGAAACAGGAGTGGGAAGGGAGCTGGACGGATCACTCTCCCCTTCTTTTTATCTTTATGGATTGATTACTGTAAGAGGAAGAAGTTTCCTCCTACAACATTTCTGGAGGAGTTCCTTGTCCCAAAAAGTTTTGTCAGCTGTTACCCAGTGTACCTCTTTCTAGCTCATTGGAACGTGGTGGCCACCAAGGTGATGTGCTACTGCTTCCTCATGCTACTTTGCTTCTTCATTTGTCTCATGTCCCTTTTGAACTCACCCTCACAGCCCTGGGATTGCATCTCCCAAACTAAGTGTCACCACTTCAGAGATTGCTTCAGAAGACTTGCGCTTAGACCAAGGCCAAACTTCCAGGCCACTACCTACCTCTGGAACTCCATCTTGCTTCCCACCTGGCTGAGCATTTTCTAGCTAGCACACATGTTGCAGTTCAGTGAACATGCCATGTTCTCTTTCTACCTGCAGGCCTTTGTACAGAGAGGAGGCCCTTCAATCTCCCTGGGAAGGCTTGTATCCCATCTGGGAAGCAAGCCTTGGAAGAGGGTTGAACTTAGAAGTTTGATTTCAGCCTGACCAGGCAGTGGTCCAGTGAATAAAGCATCAGCCTGGGATGCAGAGGACCCAGATTCAAAAGCCTGAGGTTGCTGGCTTGACTTGGGCTCATCCAGGTTGAATACGAGGTTGCTGGCTTGAGCATGGGATCATAGGCATGAGCCCATGATCACTGGCTTGAGCCCAAAGGTCACTGGCTTGAGCCTAAAGTTGTTGGCTTGAGTAAGGAGTCACTGGCTTGGCTAGAGTCCCCCAGTCAAGGCGCATACGAGAAAGTAACCAATGAACAACTAAGGTGACACAACAAATAATTGATGCCTCTCATCTCTTTTCCTTCTTGCCTGTCTGTTCCTCTCTCTCTCTCTCTCTCTCTCTCTCTCTATATATATATATATATATATATATATATATATATATATATATATATATATATATATATATATATATATATGTTTTATTTCATGGGAAGGAGGAAGCAGAGGGTAAGCACAAGAGTAGGTATGTAGGCTTCTCAAAGTAGCTCCTTGATTGAGACACAAGGTTATTATCATGACACTGAAATATGTCAGCACTTAACAGAATACCTCAAAGAGTAGGATTTCTTAGCTTTGTCAAAGTCTTCACTTGAGTAATGGCTTCATTTAATCCAGGGTTCCTTAACCTTGGCACTACTGCTGTTTGGGGCCAGATCATTCTTCATTGGTCACTACAGGTTGTTTACTAATAGGACCCCCTCCTCCTAACTGTGACAAACAAAAATATCTTCAGATATTGCCAAATCTCCCCTAGTTGCAAACCACTGGTTTAACCTGTGACCTTTTTCTTTCAAAAAATCATTTAAAACACATAAGTTTTAACGTAATTATTTACAAACTTTACAATTAATGATAAACTACAAGAGAGCTGTAAAGAAACTAATCTTGTAGTCCTATCAACCTGCCTTCTTTGAAGTAAATATTAAATACAAAATCATAAAAGAAACTCAACACAAGTGTGCCTGGGATAAGTCATTTCTCACTATATATCTCATTTTTCACATCTATAGATGGAGAAACTTATATAAGACAGATTTAGAGTATTTTTCTCTTTATAATTATAGTCATTTCATGAATCACTGAAGAAGCGTTTTAGTTACTTTGTGCCTTAAATGATGAGTCGCTTTACAAAAATATAATTCACGTGCAAATATATGGAAAATAAATCTAGAGAATGAGGCATACTGGTTTTCCTTCCAAAAGTTTTGTTGAGAAATACAATTATTTTAAGGTAGAAAAATTATCATCTCTCTTTATATATACACTACAAAGTAATTGTATTATTAATTAAAGATCAGGCTCTTACATAGTTTTCTTCTGAAAGCATTTATTATCGGGTTCTTTGTATTCTTTTACAACTGACAGGCCACTGTCAAAGAGAATAAGCCAAGAAAAGGTCAGAAAACACTGGGGTACATCAATTTGTGTAGGAAAGTGGGGGCTGTTTCCATGGCTTCTGTTAGAAGCAGAGAGAGAAATGTGAAGAATGGAAACTAGTCTGCAGGGGCGAACAAAATGAACTGGTCTATAAATACTTCATGATTTTAGCCCCATACAGTTTCATTGTTTGGTGGTTATCTTTATTATGAGTAATCACAGGTTGCTTTTTTGTTTGTTTTTGACTGTTCTGCTGCTGTCTGCGCTACAAATCTTTGAAATAGCACCCGCTAATTTCTTTTTCATTTAACCTCATTCTGATATAGAGAAAATATATGTAGTCTTCAAGTAGGAAGATAGAGCCATAACTATCCAATTCAGACATATAGAGTTCATTTTTAATTGTTTTTAATTAAAAAAATATTAGCAAGAGAAAGAGACAGACAGGAAGGGAGAGAGAGAAGAAGCATCAACTTGTTGTTGTGACACTTCAGTTGTTCATTGATTGCTTTCTCATATGTGCCTTGACTAGGGGACTACAGAAGACTGAGTGACCCCTTGCTCAAGCCAGGGACCTTGGGTTGAAGTCAGAGACCTTGGGTTTTAGCCAGCGACCATGGGGTCAGGTCTATGATCCCACTCTCATGCTCAAACTGGCGAACTCGGGTTTTCGAACCTGATTTCTCAGGTTGATGCTCTATCCATTGTGCCACCGCCTGGTCAGGCTAAAGTACATATTTTTGAGAGTCAAAAAGTATGGTATATGAAAACAAAAACTGAAAGCTAAAATCCTTCATAATATTTTCCTTGTGAAGTAGAATAGATCATCTTTAAAATATCCTGTGTTTTCCTAAGAGATTGAGAAGGTCCTCATATGAGCAGTTGTTTCTCTTTGTGCACAGGTGTGTGGGGGGGAGCTTACAGTGGCTGAGATGTGAACAGTGTAAGTGGGGCACACATCTCCTGCCTTTGTGCTGTCCTTCCTTTCTTCCTTTGTTATCAGATCTTCACTTCCCTTAGGAGATTCACAGTTCTCTCATCCTTGGATGACCCTCATATATGTCATCATTGTCACAGCCCCAAATCACAGGCCTATGCAACAACACATCCCATACCTGTGGCTATAGTGATTGGTTCAGAGATAAATGCATACCCCACAATGGTCCACTCAGATTCAGTTCTGGAATTTGTGCTGGAATAATTGGGGGGGGTGAATGGGGAGAGCTCCCCTATCAGTAATGAGAAACAGAATGTCTGGAGCTGCGGGGCAGAAGGAGGCCAACCCACCCATCATGATGGAGACCAGCCTGCACTTACCACAGTCTCTGTTTCCAGAGGACATACATTCTTCTTCTTTGCTTAAGCCAGTTTGAATTGGATTTTAGTATTTGGCAATTGAAAGATTCCTGAGGACTTTGGCTCGGATCTCTGCTTGTGGAATGGAGTAGAAGAATCTGGGTATACATAAGAATCTGCATACTGCTGGCAAAACTACAAACCACAGGAGATACTTAACCAACAAAACAACCGGGATATCCCTTGGGGAGGGACACACACAGGGCTTTAGAAGCACTGGTGTTCAGAAGCTGCTCTTGGACACACTGGCACTTATTTTTTAAATTTACACATATATATTATACTTGTGTATATATATAGCTTATGTATTTCAATTTTTCATAGGTTAATAAACTTACATAAAATCACAAGGCTGCCCTGGCCGGTTGGCTCAGCGGTAGAGCGTCGGCCTGGCGTGCGGGAGACCCAGGTTCGATTCCCGGCCAGGGCACATAGGAGAAGCGCCCATTTGCTTCTCCACCCCTCCCCCTCCTTCCTCTCTGTCTCTTTCTTCCCCTGCTGCAGCCAAGGCTCCATTGGAGCAAAGATGGCCCGGGCGCTGGGGATGGCTCCTTGGCCTCTGCCCCAGGCGCTAGAGTGGCTCTGGTCCCGGCAGAGAAACGCCCCGGAGGGGCAGAGCATCGCCCTCTGGTGGGCAGAGCGTCACCCCTGGTGGGTGTGCCGGGTGGATCCCGGTCAGGCGCATGTGGGAGTCTGTCTGACTGTCTCCCTGTTTCCAGCTTCAGAAAAAAAAAAAAAAATCACAAGGCTTATAGTGGGATAATAGCAGTACGTATCTCACAGTGTTGTGACAATTAAATGAGGCAAAACATGTAAGATTTTAGCTTGGTGTCGGACACATGGCAAGTGCTCAGTAGAGGTTAGATATTTCTCTAATAATGACAACATCTTGGGATATTGAGAACATTATAGAAGATAATGCATATTAAACACTTAGCATAATTTCTGGCATCTAGTAAGTGCTTACTTTAATATTTGATATCATCATTTTTATCAGAACCAGTTAATATATTTTCCTGGCCAACATTATCTTGCACAGAAGCAGATCATTTCTCTCTTATCATCCAGGCTCTCATGGTATAAGAGGTTTTTGTGGGAGACTGCAAATTGGCAAAGCCCTTGCAGTTTAAGGCTTAGCCAAAAGCTAGGTTCTTCCCCCACACCTCCATATTGGCTATGAAGCTGAATATTTGCACTCATCCCATCCCCCCCACTTCATTTGCTTGCTTAAGTTGCTAGAAGCAATTTACATGCCCTTCCTCTCACTCTTTGTTTGTTCTGATGTTGGTTGATTTCAGTTATGCAGGGTGGAGGGTTTCTGCACTTGGGAGAATTCTTGGGTTGCCTTTGTATCAGAGACTTCCTTATTTGCATATAGCTATATAATAAAGTAGACTGGGGCTCTTGGCTTTTTGCATGCTATCTTTTGTGTTGCAAAGAGACCTTCCGATGCCATCCTATTTCTCTTTAAGTTTATTTTCTTCATTCCACGCCGTTTCTACTCAGGACCTGGAATTACTAGCTGCACTGGTCTGCAGCAAGTGGTGCCCAAACAGGGACCTGAGAAAGAGAAAACTAAACTAAAAGCAGGTGACGGAACTCCCCAAGTGTGCAGTGAGTCAAGTTTTTGCAGAAAGTAGTGTCGGGAGTAATAAATTATGGGACAATTAGGGCCAAAAGTAAGGGACCTTTTTGTAGAAATGTTTCCATATGAGAATGGTTAGTTGTCTTAGGAGTATCAGAGTGAGCTAGAAATGGAGGGATGTAAATATGAGAAGGCGTTGGAGTCTGAGGATGACTTGGGAGATAATGAGGGTGACACGGCTACAGCTGCCTTAACTTTGGCACCCCTGCTGCCCTCTGCTCCTTCTTATGCTCAACCCTCTGCTCCTCCGTACCCTTATCGGGCTGCTCCCAGAGTCTCTAGCTCAGACCCTTGGAGATCCCTGCTCCAACAAGGTTTAGATCAGGTTCAAGGTTAAGGGGAAATAATGAATGACTTTACATGCTTTCCTGTCATAGAAAGACAGGATGATAAGGGGAATGTAGTGCGAGAGCATGAACCTCTACCTTGTAACACTCTGAAAGAACTTAAACTTGCTTGTGCTCAGTATGGGCCTACTGCCCCTTTTACACTTGGTTTATTAGATACTATTAGTGCAAAGGCTCTTTCCCCAAACAACTGGAAGGTGATTGCTCATGCCTGTCTCTCCGGGGGTGATTATTTGGTGTGAAAATCAGAATTTTATAAAAAAGCTGCTGAGCAGGATGAGAGAAACCAGAAAAAGCAGGTTGCTGTTACCACTGATATGTTAACTGGAGAAGGACAATATGCCCCTATGGTGGCTCAATTAGAGTATCTAACTGCTTATCTAATGATTAACCAGATAGCCACACAGGCACCTGCCTATTACAGGGGCCAAAACAGAGAAATTGAGCAAAATTAGGCAGGATGCTGATGAGCCATTTCAATAATGTTTCATGGCTGATTCAGGCTGTTGAAAGAATAGTGGTGGACAGAGAAGCAAGAGTGATGTTAGTAAAACAGTTAGTGTATGAAAATGCTAATTCTGCTCGTCAGTGCAATTCAGCCTCAGTGCAAGAAGGGAGATATGAAGGACTACAAATATTGATCGACTTACGACCTATGCAATTTACGACCATTCAACTTTATGACCACAATCACTAGCCACGACTGCTCCGCGTCTGGCAGTGCAAGCGTTGCCCAGCTGGGCGTACGACAGTGCAGACCAGCTTCCGGCAGCACTCCCATCTCCGCATGTACCATTTCAACTGTTATCCCAGACTCAGTACAGCAATTTGTGTTTTGTGTCTTGGATATTTTTCATCAAACCCTTCCTAAGATGTCTACTAAGAGGAAATTGTCTTTGCAAATATTAAACCAGTTGTACTGGTAATGCAGTGTTTTACTTAAACCTGACAAATGTAAATATAAGAAACAAGATGGTGTAGAGATGATACAAATGGCATAAAATGAACAAAGAAAATTATGATATATAACAATAATGAAAGAAAATTATGATAAAATATGACTTAAAGATTTTTGTAACATATTTCACAGTACTGTACATATAGTCTACTCAACTTATGACCAAATCGTGTTACGACCGGTCTGTCGGAACCAATCGTGGTCGTAAGTCAAGCACTAGCTGTACATCAGAATATGCGCTGATATTGGGCCTTCATACATGTAAGTTCTGGCTATTGCCTCAGCGCTTCAGGGGAGGACTCCAGGACAATACTTTGATAAACGGCAGAATAAACAAAGGATGAGAGGCCAGGGAAGTACTTTTTCCAGTAGATCCTGTTTCTAATGTGGGAATTTCGGACATTTTGCTAGAAATTGTCCTACTCTCCCCAGACATCAGTCTCAGCCTCCCCCTCAAGGGCAGCCAGCTCTTAAAGCTCCTAGCCTCTGCCCACGCTGTAGGAAAGGGAAACATTGGGTGAATGATTGTAAATCTAAATATACTGCCCAAGGGCAGGTGATTCAGGGAAATGGACAGACCAGACAACGTGGCCCTTCCCTGGCCCCATCAAACAATAAGGACAATGTTGGTGTTTCCTCAGCAGATTCTGATTCCAGCAGGCCAAACTTTGCAGTTATCCTGAGCAACAGTGGCCAGTGCAGGACTGGACCTCAGTCCCACCTCTCAATTTGTATTAACTCCAGAAATGGGACCTCAAGCTATACCCACTGGAATTTTTGGACTGCTTCCTAGTAACACAGTAGGACTCTTATTAGGCAGAAGTGGTTTAACTATGGAAGGATTTTTTGTTCTCCCTGGAGTAATAGATTCTGATTATACAGGGGAAATTAAGGTTATGGCTCACACTCTGAGGAATATAGTCACTATCTCCCCTGATATGAAGATTGCTCAATTAATCCTTTTACCTCTTAAGACAAGGCCACATCCAGAAAAAGGGACCCCCAGGAAATCAGGGATTTGGCTCCACTGATGCTGCCTATTGGATAAAAAAAATAGGTCAGAAGCACCCTGAAATGTTACGCCTAACAATACAAGGGCGTAAATTCAGAGGACTCTTAGATACAAGAGCTGATGCATCTGAGCTACACTGGCCTTCTTCCTGGCCTACTTATGCAGCAGTCACTGAGCTGCAAAGCATAGGGCAAAGTCAGTCCCCCCAACAAAACTCTAAGTTTTTTACAATAGAAAGATAAGAAGGCCATACTGGACTTTTTCAGCCTTATGTGCTCCCTAGATTGCCTGTTAATCTTTGGGATAAAAATGTTTTCAAAACTATGGGAGTGTTACTTGTTAAAGCATTTACTACATTTTGTCAGACTTTGGGAATTGACCTGAGGACAAGTATTCCTTGCAGTCTTTGGGGTCAAGGCATTGTAGAGCATGCCCATCAAATGCTTGAAGGTCAATTAAAAAAAATAAAAAAGGGGATGTCATACCCTGAAACTCCTGCAAATCTTCTTTAGCATGCTTTTTACTTTCAAAAAATTTTGAATACTGATATACAGGACCATTCAGTGCCGAGAGACTCTGGAATCCAACAAGGAAAGCCTTCCCTGAAGTGTGATGGGAGGACCCACTCACAGGAATAAGGCAAGGGCAGACTGTGGTTTTCTATAGGGCTGAGGGTATGTGTGTGTTTTTCCTAGGTCTACTAAGGCTCCTCGGTGGGTTCCTGAAAGTTTGGTAAGACAGCATGAGTTAGGAGGAGAGACTCACCATATAAGAGCAATTATTTAAGACTTATTTTACTTAAAATTTTTTTTGAACATTTCCTCCTCAGGACTTGCTGCAGCTGTGAGGCATTTTATACCAGCCGAGCACTGGCCTAAGCCTCTCATGTTATACTGGGATATATTAACCGGCCCTAAGTGGCAAAATTCAATCAAATTACTAACTGGAGGAAAGGTATGTTCCAATTTTGTCATCAACAGGTCCTCTTTGAATGCCAGCGAGGAACAAAGAACGTGAAACCTCATCATGGATTGACATCAGCCCCTAGAAAACAGTCTGGTTCCAGAGATCCAGAGTGCCCATCAAGCTTAAGGCAAAAGCTTAATGCACTAAATGCAGTGGTCATGGGACTTGAAAACCAGCTACAGAGAGTGAGAATGTGACAACAGTTCCAGTGCCAGACTTTTCCTGAGTGTGGCTCCTGCTCCTTGTGACAGTTCTCAACAGGATTGAAGTGGGGTTGGGTTGCATCTACAGGGAATGTGGAGCAGTGATGGTGTCAGCATGGACTTGGTGAAATTACATCAACATTTAAGGACATTCAAAACAGCAAAGACTCTATTATAGATCTTGCTGTATTAGCTAAGAATTTGCTTGATAATCTAAAAGGCTTTAATCCCTTTAATGTATTAAGACACTTGTTTGGATATCTGTTAACATTGGCTATATTAATTTTGTGTTTATTCTATATTTTTCCAGTCTGCTTCTGAATTGGAATCTGGGAAACTGGGATATCAGATGACTACAAAGCTCAGTGCGCGCGCGCGCGCACACACACACACACACACACACACACACACACACACGGGGGGGGGGGGGTGGGAAACTGCAAGTTGGCCAAGCCCTTGCAGTTTAAGGCTTAGCCAAAAGCTAGGTTCTTCCCCCACACCTCCATATTGGCTATGAAGCTGAATATTTGCACTCATCCCATCCCCCCACTTCACTTGTTTGCTTAAGTTGCTAGAAGCAATTTACATGCCCTTCCTCTCACTCTTTGTTCTGATGTTGGATGATTTTAGTTATGCAGGGTGGAGGATTTCTGCACTTGGGAGAATTCTTGGGTTGCCTTAAAGATGTGTGACTTCGTATCAAAGATTTCCTTATTTGCATATGGCTATATAATAAGGCAGACTGGGGTTTTTTTGGCTTTTTGCATGCTATCTTTTGTGTTGCAAAGAGACCTCCTGATGCCATCCTATTTCTCTTTAAGTTTATTTTCTTCATTCCACGCCATTCCCACTCAGGACCTGGAATTACTAGCTGCACTGGTCTGTGGCATGTTTTGTTTGAAAAGGATATGGGTAGAGATATTGCCGCATCTTTTGTATTCTTTTCCAGCCTTATTATATTTGAAGAATCTTCACAGCTGTGTAGAAAAATTTTAATTTGTACCTGTATTGTAAAACACAGTAGCCACCAGTCATGTGTAGCTATTTAAATTAAATGTAATTCAAATATTGTTCCTTAGTTGCACTAGCCACATTTCAAGAGCTCTGTAGTAGTATGTGACTAGTCGTGCTGTCATAATTGTGGGAAATTCTCTTGGATTACACTGTGATGAACGGGGAATGATTTCAACCAGAACTGGAGCCACATAGAACCTTTCACTTGTGGAGCTAGGAAGGGACACACTTTCTGGGGAAGGCTTCTTGGCTGTGTCCCAAAAGGGGTCAGTTACATGGTGACCTCACCATGATCCAGTGATGATACCCCAGGGTATCCCTAACTCTTGCAAACTGAGAGCCTGATCTGCCTGCACCCCAAAAAGGGAGCAGGGCACTCATAAAAACCAGACCTGGGTCATGAAATCAAAATGCTAACCTGTGGGTTTATGATGACACCCTCCCAGCCCAAGGACCAGCGTGCAGGCCCTCCAGCACCCGAGGCCTCTCCCTGCAGGCAAGCCCATCTCCATGTGTAACAGAGGGTGCAGTGAGCCAGATTCAGAGCAAGGGTGGTGGTCATATTGCATGAATGTGCTACTCCTCAAGTTCAAGAGGGCCTGTCACTGAAACCACACAGGCACATTCTTGGGATGAAGCCCCTCCTGCCTAAGGGTGGTCATCACTGCTGATTTGTACATCAGGACTCCACTATTTCTTTTCTTCCCTCCCTCCCTCCCTCCTTCCCTCCCTCCCTCCCTCCCTCCCTCCCACCTTCCTTCTTTCCTTTCCTTTCCTTTCCTTTCCTTTCCTTTCCTTTCCTTTCCTTTCCTTTCCTTTCCTTTCCTTTCCTTTCCTTTCCTTTCCTTTCCTTTCCTTTCCTTTCCTTTCCTTTCCTTTCCTTTCCTTTCCTTTCCTTTCCTTTCCTTTCCTTTCCTTTCCTTTCCTTTCCTTTCCTTTCCTTTCCTTTCCTTTCCTTTCCTTTCCTTTCCTTTCCTTCCTTCCTTCCTTCCTTCCTTCCTTTCCTTTCCTTTCCTTTCTTTTCCTTCTTTCCTTCTTCTCTCTCTCTTTCTTCCTTTTCTTTCTCTTTTAAATGTTTATTTTTGAAACAATTTTAGACTCACAAGACATTGTAAAAATAAAACAGAGAGTTCCCAAGTACCCTTCACCGAACTTGCACCATGGACAGTGTCTTAAAATACCAAAATACGTTGTCACACCCAGAACTTGGTGTTGGCACAATACCAGTTCCTTTGAAAATGGCAAATGTTTCGTTGTCTCCTTATACTGCATCAGGCATATTGTCATTTAATTCTCATAACAACCTTATACTGCAGGTATTATTATTAGCTCCATTTTATTGATCAGAGGACTGAAGTTATGAAACTTAAATATCTTTCCCAAGGCTAGGCAGGCCATAGATGGCAGAGTTGGGACAGACTCCAAGCCAGGTCCAGAGCAGTGCCCCATGTCTGTGGGCTGAGTCAGGGTCTGTTAGCTCTGCACTTGCCCAACAGGGAGGAGAGGGAACAGTGAACAATCACCCTCCAATTCTGACAGCACATTGCTAAGGCCAAAATTTGCTCAAATTTTAGTAAATACTGTATATTGTAATGTTTAAGAAAGGCAAATAATAGTATTTACTTATAAAGTGCACATTTATTGAGCTCTTTTTTTAAGTGCCCAAGGCATGAAAGAGCTCTGGCCACACACATAGGCATCAAGCTAGGATTGATTAAGAACTACACCTCTGCTCTGCCTCTGACGATGTAAAAGCAACACCGTGTTCATTGAGCTCTTATAACTGTGCAGTTTATGGATAAACTTAGGCATGACGTTATTTAATTTTCACATATTCTATTTCACTCAGTTCTCATAAGAACCTCTTGAGCATGGAACCATCGTAGTCCCCATTGCACCGATGAGAGAAGAGAAGCTCCGGGCGGGCAGTAATAGATCACACCCTGATTCAAGTGCAGGTGTGCATCTTGCATGATTAAAGGTACACTCCAAGTGCTCTCGGATTTTAGAAAAGAACGTTAAATACGAACTGGGTTATTTGGAAAGAAAATGATGCACAGATTTGACCTTGAAGAGTGAATGAGTAATGACACAGGAGAGAGACAATCCTGCAGCCGTGAAGGAGGGACCAGGGCTGCTCATGGCTGTGTGATGTCAGGAAAGACACCTGCCTGATTAGAAATCAAAGTGAAGCTGCTGGACAGGAAGTCTGGGTTCAAATTATAGAAAATCTTGAGTGCTTTTCAGCAAGTTCTAGGCAATGAGATGAGCTATTAGTTTTGAAAATCAGTTTAGCACTTTGAATACAATAATGGTGAAACTATTGCTCTAACTGTGTAAATATATGAAACTTCTGTGAAATATCCTTCTATCATGGAGTTGATGCCTGTTGCTGTTACTTATATTCCATTTTTCTTATTTTAAGAATATTCAATTTGGATATAAGAGGATACAATGTTTTTGTTATACTTACCTCCTCACCAAGGGTTTTCATCAGAGACTTCAGGAAGTAATTGCTTTTGAAAGATTATATCTCAACATTTCTATCTAAACACACACATAAATCTTAATATTACACATTTAACATAGAAAGTGTTACAAAATGCCTATTTGAATCAAACTGGAGTGATACATCATAAACACTTAGTACTCGTTTAAACGTAGAAAATTGGGAGATAATTTTAATATTCAACAAATAGGGCTTGGTTATTTTAAATCATAATAGTCCTATATGATATAATACTATGCATCAAGTACCATTAATAGCTACCTACAAATAGTGTAGATCTATTTTTATTACATAGAGTTTAATTATATAATATTCATAAGGGGAAAAGAAAGCAGATTATTAAAACTATATGCATAGTATAACTCAAGCTTTATAATAACAAAGCCAAATATATTATGTAGATATGCACATATATTTATATGAAAAAATAAATTAAACACAATGGAATATTAGACATATTTAGAGTATTTCTGGGTAATGGAATTGATGGTAGTTTATATTGTTAATTCTTTCCAATATTTTGCAAATTATCACATAGAACATGTGTGTTTTTTATATTTTGCATAAAATTATAAACATCATATGAATAGTGATACATTTTCAAAAGAGAGCTGCTAAAGTTATTGAAGAGAAAACATTAAGAAAGGACAAAACTTTAAGATCCTATGAGCCTGTTCCATTTTTGTTGAATTTATGTCTATTCTTGTTGTAACAAATTTTTGGTAACTACAAAAATAAAAGAAAGAGAGGGAGGGAGGGAGGGAGGGTAGAAGGAGGGAGGGAGGGAGGGAGGAAAGGAGGAGGGAGAGAGGAAAGGAGGAGGGAGGGAGGGAGGGAGGAAGCGAGGGAGGGAGGGAGGAGGGAGGAAAGGAGGAGGGAGGGAGGAAAGGAGGAGGAAGGGAGGGAGGGAGGGAGGGAGGGAGGAAGCGAGGGAGGGAGGGAGGAAGCGAGGGAGGGAGGGAGGAGGAAGGAAAGGAGACTGTTGCTCTGAAAAGAGCCACCTGAGAGCACCCTGCAGTGTAGACAGCACTTGCCCCCCAGTACCTACAAGCTTGCGAGTCGCTGGTGAATTAAATAGCCAGTGCTCTTTCTTTTTCTTCAGGGTTCTTTTTTTCCTATCTGCATATTTAAAAAAACAGAGGGGGGAGAGAAAATGAAAAAAGAATTTTATTTGACAGGATTTTCAAAACTTGTGTGTTCCATTAAGAGAAAAAAAAGTTTGAAATTTACTGGTTTATACAAACAATGTACTAGAGATCAACTTATAAACCAAACTGGCAATTATTTAATTTTGAAATAGCTGAATAACCAAAATCATTTGGATAGGATTTATGGGTTTTCATCAACTTTGAGGAAGACTGAGCCCCTCAGTCTAGGCAGTGTTCTGGAGCCCCATCCCCGGTGTACAGGAAACACTTGTACTCAAAGTACCTGAGTGAGCTCCTGTCCCAACCCCTCCTCCTCTCCTTACTCTCCATCTCTAGCAATTACTATGGGGATCTATTATTAAACAGACAGACACAAGAGAAAATAGAGGGAGAATGCTGTAATAAGATTATAAAAGCACAATTACTGTGCAGCATGGACTAGGGCTTGGAAATATTTTCATTACAATGAATTGCATTTATCAGCTCACAAACATTTTAGAAGAAAACAAAAGAGGAGTTAGCAATTTACCACCCAGTCTTACGGTGAGAGTTTATACCACCAAAGGGAATTTTCCAGTTCCTCCCCATTAAGCCTATGCTGTCGTTTTTGCTAGTTCATGGGCCAAAGGTTGATAATACTACTACTGTATATATTTAGCAAAGCCAAATTCTGCCAAATTATGTGCAGGACAGATGACACTAGTGGATAGAGACCCAAGATGTTTTAACATCAAATGCATAATTTGGTGAACATTTCTCACTGTAGGAACGTAGACCAGCAATTGCAATGACTCAACCTTAGGGCAGGAATTTCCATAAGCTACCCTCCTGTTTTTGAAAAATGTGTTTATAATTGCTTTGTAGATGGTGCCCATACCTCAAAGAGGTGCACATATAGTCGAAAGAACTTGAAGTATGAGGCAGGGGAACCATGACCCACTCCCAGCTCTGTCTGCTAGTTCCTATGAGATGAAATCTTTTGTGTTCTGTTTCCTCATCAGTAAAGCAAGTTTGATGAATTAGAATAGCTCAATATTCCTTGTACTTGTTGATGAGCTCATCAAAGACTGGCTATGTATTCAAAACACAATCTAAATTTAGTGGGATTTTTCGAAGGCTTACATATAATCAAGGTAAGGGATTTTGATTTGCTTAACATTTTTTTTATTATTTTTTTATAAATAAATTTTTATTTTAATGAGTTGACATCAATAAATCAGGGTACATATATTCAAAGAAAACATTTCCAGGTTACCTTGTCATTTAGTTCTGTTGCATACCCATTACCCAAAGAGAGATCGTCCTCCGTCACCCTCTATCCAGTTTTCTTTGTACCCCTCGCCCTCCCCCTCCCCCTCTCCATCCTTCCCTCCCCCCACCCCCCATAACCACAACACTCCTGTCCATGTCTCTTAGTCTTGCTTTTATGTCCCACCAATGTATGGAATCCTGCAGTTCTTGTTTTTTTCTGATTCGCTTATTTCACTCCGCATAATGTTATCAAGATTCCACCATTCTGCTGTAAGTGATCCAATGTCATCATTTCTTCTAGCTGAATAGTATACCATGGTGTATATGTGCCCCATCTTCTTTATCCAGTCTTCTATTTTTTTTTACAGTGATTAAAAGCCTTTAAGCAAACTCTTGGCCAATACAGCAAGGATCCATAAAAGAGTAGTGTCCTTAACATGTTCACCAAGTCCAAGTTGGCCCCATCACCATGCCAAATCCCTGAAAAATGCAACCCAACCACAGTTCAGTCTGTTAGGAGCTGTCACAGGGAGCAGGAGTCCAGGAAAAGTCCACATCCAGGAAAAGTCTGCATGGCACTGGAATTGTTGTCACCATTCTATACTTTGCAGCTCATGTCCAAGTCCCAGTGACCACTGCTTCTAGCTGGTAATGATTCAGGTAGACTGGAAAAGCCATCTGCAGCATGCGTGGATATGGAGCTTCTGTTCTCCTTTGCCTGGAGAAATGAGACCAGGTTGCTTTTCCCTGGAGCTCTGCGACTGTGGCATGGTAAAGAGAACCTTGGGATACACTAAGCTGGGTGGCAAAGGTAGATTCATAATAGAAGTTGGCAAAAGGGGGAAAGAGAGCTCTAAATTAGGAGTAGGTCCCAGCCTGAAATATGAGTGGGGCATTGAGGTAGGAGGGATAAAGGAAACACTATATATTAAGCAAAGCAGCAGAAAATAGGACTATCAACACCCACAACAGAGATCTTTGAGGGAAGAATAAAAAACCTGACTATTCAGGCAAAACACAGTTAAGTGGCCCTTGTGCAAATGAGATCAGTTTACCTGCTTCTTGGAAGAAATACCCTAGGCTCATCCACAGTGTCATAGATGGGGCTGATGGCCCTGGGCACCTTCAGCCTTCAGTGGCAAACCCCAGCTTTCTGGGCAAGGTTAGGTCATAGGTGGCTGGAGCAGGGCTGGTAGGGACTGAACCCTCCCTTAGAGGAGCGAGGGGGAAGCCTACCTTCCAGTGTCCCTGTTTCCTCACAGCAGAGGCATGTAAGCCTGGCAGGCTTTAGCTCAATGAACTTCCTTTCCACTATTGAAGCAGGATCCAGATGGCATCCTATGAGACCCCTTTGGGGCGTTGGAGCCTTTAAGGGTGTATCCTAAAAGCTGGTAGTTCCCCTGATCTCTATTGGGCTATTTCTGCCTCCAGGTATCTTAAAAGCCATGCTCAGAAGATCTCGCTGAGGGGTTTGAGGATCCCCATCCGCCTATATAAATCTTTTCCGTATATCTGGAGCTATTTTGGAAAAGACAAAAAGTGTTATTAGCTGGATCTAATAAAGAAGGTAGTAGTTTGCAGGCAAAAAAGATTTGGTGTCTCCTGTTCATCAGCATTCAAAAGAAATGTAAAAAAATTTTTTTAAGTAAAAAGCATGATATGGTAGACCTGTAGGAGTTCCAGGATATGACTCCCCCCTTTAAAAATTTTTTTCTTAAATTGACCTTAAAATGTTTGCTGAGTACACTTTAAAATACCTTAACTTTAAAGATTGTAAGCATGACAAAATACAGTAAATGCTTTTGCTCCATATGCAGGAGCATTTTCAGTTTAGCCAGTTTAGGAAATCAAATAATAGAACAGTGCATACAGACCATGAGCTATAACATGCTTAGCAGCCTCTCCCGAGAAAGTTGAAACTGTTTACACCGGGCTGCAGCATTCTGGTGATGAATAGTATGAGACCGACTTGCTTGGTCTGTCATGGTTGCTCCATATAATTTTCTTTAGGGGAGCTTGATCAACAAGGGCATTCCTAGGCCCTGGCCGGTTGGCTCAGTGGTAGAGCATTGGCCTGGCGTGCAGGATTCCTGGGTTCGATTCCCGGCCAGAGCACACAGGAGCAGCGCCCATCTACTTCTCCATCCCTCCCCCTCTCCTTCCTCTCCGTCTCTCTCCTCCCCTCCCGCAGCCAAGGCTCCACCAGAGCAAAGCCACCCCGGGCACTAAGGATGGACCCATGGCTTCCGCCTCAGTCGCCAGAACTGCTCCGGTTGCAACGGAGCAACATCCCAGATGGGTGGAGCATTCCCCCCCGGTAGGCATGCCAGGTGGATCCCGGTCGGGCGCATGCGGGAGTCTGTCTGACTGCCTCCCCATTTCCATCTTCAGAAAAATACAAAAAATAAATAAATAAAAGAAAAAATACAACAAAAAAAAGGGGGGGCATTCCCTTGTGTTAAAGCTCCAGGGAGCATGGAGTGAGCTTGAGTATGTCCTATGAAACATGGAGCTCTATGTTGACATATAAGTCTTTGAAGGAGGAGGAACTGCTGAAATAGTTCATCAGCATTTGTCCCTAAGACAGCAGTCTTTATAGTGGAAACACCATAAGTAAATATTTGCTGTCTGTCTATAGATTAAAGGGGGAATATGGCAAATGCTGAAAAGCCATGATCTTTGTGCCCCTCCCCTCCCCCAACCCCCTCCCTCTCCTCCCCCCACCCTGTATCCCCAACACTGTTGTCCATGTCTCTGAGTCTCATCTTTATGTCCCTCCTATGTATGGAATCATAGAGTTCTAAGTTTTTTCTGATTTACTTCTTTCGCTCAGTATAATGTTATCAAGACCCACCCGAGTTGTTATAAAAGATCCTATGTCATCATTTCTTATGGCTGAGCAGTATTCCATAGTATATATATATACCAAAGCTTTTTAATCCACTCGTCCTCTGATGGACACTTGGGCTGTTTCCAGATCTTTGCTATTGTGAACAATGCTGCCATAAACATGGGGGTGCATTTCTTCTTTTCAAACAGTGCTATGGTGTTCTTGGGGTATATTCCTAACAGTGGAATAGCTGGGTCAAAAGGCAGTTCGATTTTTAATTTCATGAGGAATCTCCATACTGTTTTCCACGGTGGCTGCACCAGTCTGCATTCTCACCAGCAGTGCAGGAGGGTTCCCTTTTCTCCACATCCTCACCAGCACTTATTCTGTGTTGTTTTATTGATGAGCGCCATTCTGACTGGTGTGAGGTGATATCTCATTGTGGGGTTTTTTTTGTTGTTGTTGTTGTTTTGTATTTTTCTGAAGCTGGAAATGGGGAGAGACAGTCAGACAGACTCCCGCATGTGCCCGACCGGGATCCACCCGGCACGCCCACCAGGGGGCGACGCTCTGCCCACCAGAAGGCAATGCTCTGCCCCTCTGGGGCCTCGCTCTGCCGCGACCAGAGCCACTCTGGCGCCTGGGGCAGAGGCCAAGGAGCCATCCCCAGCGCCCGGGCCATCTTTGCTCCAATGGAGCCTCGCTGCAGCAGGGGAAGAGAGAGACAGAGAGGAAGGGTGGGGGTGGAGAGGCAGATGGGTGCCTCTCTTGTGTGCCCTGGCCGGAAATTGAACCCAGGACCTCTGCACACCAGGCCGGATATCTCATTGTGGTTTTAATTTGCATTTCTCTAATCATTAGTGATGTTGAACATTTTTTCATATGCCTATTGGCCATCTGTGTGTCCTCTTTGGAGAAGTGTCTATTCATTTCTTTTGCCCATTTTTGGATTGGATTGTTTGTCTTCCTGGTATTAAGTTTTACAAGTTCTTTATAAATTTTGGTTATTAACCCCTTATCAGACATAATGTCAAATATATTCTCCCATTGTGTAGTTTGTCTTTTTATTCTGTACTTATTGTCTTTAGCTGTGCAGAAGCTTTTTAGTTTGATAAAGTCCCATTTGTTTATCCTGTCTTTTATTTCACTTGCCTGTGGAGACAAATCAGCAAATATATTGCTGCGAGAGATGTCAGAGAGCTTACTGCCTATGTTTTCTTCTAAGATGCTTATGGTTTCACGGCTTACATTTAAGTCTTTTATCCATTTTGAGTTTATTTTTGTGAGTGGTGTAAGTTGGTGCTTTATTTTCATTTTTTTGCAGGTAGCTGTCCAATTTTCCCAACACCATTTGTTGAAGAGGCTATCTTTACTCCATTGTATTTCCTTACCTCCTTTGTCAAATATCAGTTGTCCATAGAACTGTGGGTTAATTTCTGGGTTCTCTGTTCTGTTCCATTGATCTATGTGCTTGTTCTTATGCCAGTACCATGCTGTTTTGAGTACAATGGCCTTATAATATAACTTGATATACGGAAGTGTGATCCCTTCCACTTTATTCTTCCTTTTCAAGATTGCTGAGGTGATTCGTGTTCTCTTTTGGTACCATATAAATTTTTGGAATATGTGTTCTATATCTTTAAAGTAAGTCATTGGTATTTTAATCGATATTGCATTGAATTTATAAATTGCTTTGGGTAATATAGACATTTTAATGATGTTTATTCTTCCTAAGCATGAGCATGGTATATGCCTCCACTTATTCATATCTTCCCTGATTTCTTTTATCAATGTTTTATAATTTTCTGAGTACAAGTCTTTAATCTCCTTGGTTAGATTTATTCCTAATAAAAATAAATTCCTTTATTTTTTTGGTTGCAATGGTAAAGGGGATTGATTCCTTGATTTCTCTTTCTGACAGTTCATTAGTGTATAAAAATGCCTCTGATTTCTGAGTATTGATTTTATATCCTGCCACCTTGCCGAATTCATTTATCAAGTCTAGTAGTTTTTTGACTGAGACTTTAGGGTTTTCTATATACAATCATATCATCTGCAAATAATGATAGTTTTACTTCTTCTTTTCCAATTTGGATGCCTTTTATTTCTTTTTCTTGTCTGATTGCTGTGGCTAGGACTTCCAGAACTATGTTGAATAAGAGTGGTGAAAGGGGACACCCCTGCTTTGTTCCTGATCTTAAGGGGATTGCTTTTCATTTTTGCTCATTGAGTATGATGTTGGCTGCGGGTTTGTCATAGATGGCCTTTATCATGTTGAGGTATGTTCCCTGTATCCCCACTTTGCTGAGAGTTTTGATCATGAATGGGTGCTGGATTTTATCAAATGCTTTTTCTGCATCTATTGAAGTTATCATGTGGTTTTTCTCCTTTCTTTTGTTTATGTGATAAATCACATTTATTGATTTGCAAATACTGTACCAGCCTTGCCTTCCCAGAATAAATCCCACTTGATCATGGTGTATGATTTTTTTCATATATTGCTGGATCCGGTTTGCTAATATTTTGTTGAGGATTTTTGCATCTAAGTTCATCAGGGATATTGGCCTATAATTTTCTTTTTTTGCATTGTCTTTGCCTGGTTTTGGAATCAGAATTATGCTCGCCTCATAAAAGGAGTTTGGAAGTCTTCCTTCCTCTTGAATTTTTTGAAATAGCTTGAGAAGGATAGGAGTTAGTTCTTCTTTGAATATTTGGTAGAATTCACTTGTGAAGCCATCAGGCCCAGAAGTTTTCTTTTTTGGGAGTTTTTTGATAGCTGTTTCTTTTTTTTTTTTTTTTTTTTTTTTTTTATTTTATATATATAATTTTATTTTTTTAATGGGGTGACATCAATAAATCAGGATACATATATTCAAAGATAACAAGTCCAGGTTATCTTGTCGTTCAATTATGTTGCATACCCACCACCCAAAGTCAGATTGTCTTCTGTCACCTTCTATCTTGTTTTCTTTGTGCCCCTCCCACCCCCTATCCCTCTCCCATTCCCCCCTCCCCCCCCCCCGTAACCACCAAACTCTTATAAATGTCTCTTAGTTTCACTATTATGTCCCACCTACGTATGGAATAATACAGTTCCTGTTTTTTCTGATTTACTTATTTCGCTTCGTATCATGTTATCAAGATCCCACCATTTTGCTGTAAATGTTCCGATGTCATCATTTCTTATGGCTGAGTAGTATTCCATAGTGTATATGTGCCACATCTTCTTTATCCAGTCATCTATTGACGGGCTTTTTGGTTGTTTCCATGTCCTGGCCACTGTGAACAATGCTGCAATAAACATGGGGCTGCATGTGTCTTTACGTTGATAGCTGTTTCAATCTCATTTGTTGTAATTGGTCTGTTTAGGTTTTCTGATTCTTCCAGATTGATTTTTGGAAGATTATATGATTCAAGGAATTTGTCGACGTCACGGAAATGGTGCCGTGAGCAGCGCGTCCAACAGATCTCCCCAAAATCACAACAAATTTATCAACTAGAAACAGGAAAATTTATCTTCGGAGCATTCCGGAGTTCCACACAAACTGAAAGCGAAAGGACTGTTATCACTTGAATCTGAGAGACGAGGGTGTGGAGGAAGCTACCGCAGGGACGTTCATTCAAGCCGCGAGGAAGTGCGCCTGTGGTGAGTCAGCCCGCACTCGGGAGCCGCGAGCCGCCGCCACGAGCCGCCGCGAGCAGCGCCCGGGTCGGTTACAGAGCGAGCACCGCCCGGTCCGGTTGCAGACCGAGCACCGCTAACGTTCCCAGCGGCCCGCGCACGGGGAGCGGGAGAGGCCCCAGGGCGGTATTTCCTACTTGGGAGATTCTCTCCGCGGGCGGGGCACCTCACCCAGCCATTCAAGCTAACAATCAAGCGTTGGGAGAGGGGCGCGCGCAGGCAGCCTGAAATACCTTCGGGAGCACAGCTGCGACCCAATTACTGAAATTAACTTAACCCGTGAAATCTGCGCACCCTCGGTTCTAATTGATAAGATCTCTCTCAGTTCACCAACCCAAGACAAGAGGCGTGATATTTTTTAGTGCCTCTCGCTAAAGGGGCGGGGGCAACTTCTGATTGATAGAGCCTCCATATTCAGGGATAAACGCTAACAAGAAGGACTTGGCAGATAATAAGATCTATACTACACTAGTCGCAAGCAGAGACTAGTGCCTCTTCTTCCCAGCCAAAACAGGCTACAAAGTGTGGAAAGCCTGGGTTGAGAGGTCCAACTGAATGCTAGGCGCTGAACAGTCACCTTGACAACAAATGACTCCCACCCCCGCCTGATTACACTGGAGGCCCTGACTGCCAGAGCCTTTCCCACAGCCTTGCACTGAGTGGGGATAGAGTGGGGATTTCCCAGCTCTTTGAGCCTCTTACTCCCCAGGCAGAAGCAGTGGCAGCCTTATAGCTGGATCACCAGGCTGCTAATTCAGGAAGGGGGGACTAGGAGAGAGAATCCAGGAAAGCAAACTCTCTCATCGTTGGACCCTGCAAACGCCAACAAGCCTTGACTACCAGCAAGACTAAAGCCAATTATATGACATTGCCATAGAATCCCATCAACTGCAAATCCCTACCTAAGTGTGACACAGGGGCAGAGCCTGGGGTACAGAGTCACCGACCAGGAAGAGGGAGAGAAAAGAAAAAGGAAGAAGTTAACATCTCAAAATCAAGAAAAATCCACAGACTTTACAACTTGTTCCACTAATTTTTTGTTGTTGTTGTTGTTGTTGTTTGTTTCTTCTATCTTATTGCCTTTATTTCCTCCACCTCGGTCCTTCTATTCTCTGCCCATCTTATGCTTCCCTTTTCTTGAACTACACTACCCATAAGTGTTACATTTTATTTCTCTTCTTCATCCTCACCCTCCTTTGGGGTTATACTCCAGGACACTTAACTCTCACTCTCTCCTCTTTTGTTTTGTTTTTTTTTTCTTGTTTTGCTTTATTTTGTTTTTTTCTCTTCCTTTTTTATTTCTTCCTTCGTTTTTCTCTTTTTCTTATTTTTTCCTTTCTATTCGTCTTTTCTTTTCTCGTTTTACTTTCCTCCCATTTAATCCTCAATCACGAACAAATTAGTTAATTTGGGACTCAAGGCTTTTTTTGGCTTTATTTTTCTTTTTCGCTTTTGTTTTTGTTTTTTTCTTGTTTGTTTATTTTTGTGGCATTTTGGGTCCTCCCAACCCAAGGTCTCCATTGTATTTGGTCTTCGCTCCACTTAATACAACAGATTTTTACTTATTATTTTTATTTTTTTCTTCGTTATTATTCCTTTTTTTGTCCTTTTTTCTGGTTCCCTCTTATCCCTCTCATTATATCTCTTAGTTGACCATCACCCGCAGGCAGATCATCTTATGCTTGTCTAAGATTTTCTTCCTTTTTTTTTTTTTTTTTTTTGCATTTAGTAGGTCCCTACTCCCCTTTTTTTTTTTGCCCCTTGAACTCTTCACCGCAAACCAGGCCCTCCATTATAGGCACGATATTTCCCTGAGGAGGGGAGAGGAGGGAAAGAGAAGAAAGAAAAAAAGGGGGAAATAATAAATTATTACTGCTTTTTTTTGTGGGGTGTTTTACCTTTTTTTTTTTTTTTTTTTTGCTTTTTACTCTTTATTAATTCTAATTAGTGCTATCAACAAGACCACCCTCAGATGCCAATAAGAAAGAGGAAATCGAATATTATGGATACAAAAGAAAGAGAGGTAACACAGATAGATGTGGAAAAAATCTATGGAGAAAAGACTTAACATATTGGAAGCCTTGGAGCTAAATGACAGAGAATTTAAAATAGAAATCTTAAAAATACTCAGAGATATACAAGAAAACACAGAAAGGCAATATAGGGAGATCAGAAAACAACTCAATGAACACAAAGAATATATTACCAAGGAAATTGAAACTATAAAAACAAATCAAACAGAAATGAAAAACTCAATTCACGAGCTGAAAAACGAGGTAACAAGCTTAGCTAGCAGAACAACCCAGATTGAAGATAGGATTAGTGAAATAGAAGACAAACAACTTGAGGCACAACAGAGAGAAGAAGAAAGAGACTCAAAAATAATAAAAAACGAGAAAGCCCTACAGGAATTATCTGACTCCATCAGAAAGAATAACATAAGAATAATAGGTATATCAGAGGGTGAAGAGAAAGAAAATGGAATGGAGAATATACTCTAACAAATAATAGACGAGAACTTCCCAAGCCTGTGGAAAGAACTAAAGCCTCAAATTCAAGAAGCAAACAGAACACCGAGTTTTATTAACCCCAACAAACCCACTCCAAGGCACATCATAATAAAGATGACACAAACCAATGACAAAGAAAAAATTCTCAAGGCAGCCAGGGAAAAGAAGAGTACAACATATAAAGGAAGGCCTATTAGATTATCATCAGATTTCTCAGCAGAAACTCTACAAGCTAGAAGAGAGTGGACCCCAATATTTAAAGCCCTGAAAGAGAGGAACTTTCAGCCAAGAATACTATACCCATCAAAGCTATCCTTCAAGTATGAAGGAGATATAAAAACATTCACAAATACAGAAAAGATGAGAGAATTTATCACCAGAAAGCCCCCACTCCAGGAAATACTAAAGGGGGTTTTCCAACCAGATTCAAAGAACAAAAGAAAACAACACCACAAGTAACAGCTCCACCAAGAACACAATAAAACCAAACTTAAACTGTGACAACAAAGGGAAAAAAAAGGGGGAGAGAATGGAGATTAACAGTAGCAAAGGACGATGAAGTGCAGAAATACTTATAAGATAGGGTACTACAATGAATATGGTAGGTACCCTTTTCATTACTTAATGGTAACCACCCTAGAAAAAACCACCACAAAAACACATGACTTAAAAAAGGTAGCAACAGAGGAAAGAAGTATGGAACACAAACAAACAGAAACAAATGATAGAAAAACAAAAGAGAAGAATCAAACAAGATACAAAACTAACAGAAAGCAATTTATAAAATGGCAGTAGGGAACCCACAAGTGTCAATAATTACACTAAATGTAAATGGATTAAACTTACCAATAAAAAGACACAGAGTAGCAGAATGGATTAAAAAAAAAAATCCAACTATATGCTGCCTACAAGAAACACATCTAAGCAACAAGGATAAAAACAAATTCAAAGTGAAAGGCTGGAAAACAATACTCCAAGCAAACAACACCCAAAAAAAAGCAGGTATAGCAATACTCATATCTGATAATGCTGACTACAAGACAGAAAAAGTATTCAGAGACAAAAATGGTCACTTCATAATGATTAAGGGGACACTGAATCAAGAAGACATAACAATCCTTAATATATATGCACCAAACCAAGGAGCACCAAAATATATAAGACAGCTACTTATTTACCTTAAAACAAAAACTAACAAAAATACAATCATACTTGGAGACCTCAATACTCCGCTGACGGCTCTAGATCGGTCATCCAAACAGAGAATCAATAAAGATATAGTGGACTTAAACGAAATACTAGAACACCTGGATATGATAGACATCTACAGGACACTTCATCCCAAAGCGACAGAGTATACATTTTTCTCTAGTATACATGGAACATTCTCAAGAATTGACCATATGTTGGGCCACAAAGACAATATCAGCAAATTTAGAAAAATTGAAATTGTACCAAGCATATTTTCTGATCATAAAGCCTTGAAACTAGAATTCAACTGCAAAAAAGAGGGGGAAAAACCCACAAAAATGTGGAAACTACACAACATACTTTTAAAAAATGAATGGGTCAAAGAAGAAATAAGCGCAGAGATCAAAAGATATATACAGACAAATGAAAATGAAAATACGACATATCAGAATCTCTGGGATGCAGCAAAAGCAGTAATAAGAGGAAAGTTCATATCACTTCAGGCCTATATGAACAAACAAGAGAGAGCCCAAGTAAACCACTTAACTTCACACCTTAAGGAACTAGAAAAAGAAGAACAAAGACAACCCAAAACCAGCCGAAGAAAGGAGATAATAAAAATCAGAGCAGAAATAAATGAAATAGAGAACAGAAAAACTATAGAAAAAATCAATAAAACAAGGAGCTGGTTCTTTGAAAAGATCAACAGAATTGACAAACCCTTGGCAAGACTCACCAAGGAAAAAAGGCACAGGACTCAAATAAATAAAATCCAAAATGAAAGAGGAGAGATCACCACAGACATCATAGATATACAAAGAATTATTGTAGAATACTATGAAAAATTATATGCCACCAAATACAACAATCTAGAAGAAATGGATAAATTCCTAGAACAATACAACCTTCCTAGACTGAGTCATGAAGAAGCAGAAAGCCTAAACAGACCAATCAGCAGGGAGGAAATAGAAAAAACTATTAAAAACCTCCCCAAAAATAAAAGTCCAGGCCCAGACGGTTATACTAGTGAATTCTATCAAACATTCAAAGAAGAATTGGTTCCTATTCTACTCAAAGTCTTCCAAAAAATTGAAGAAGAAGCAATACTTCCAAACACATTTTATGAGGCCAACATAACCCTCATACCAAAACCTGGCAAGGATGGCACAAAGAAAAAAAACTACAGACCAATATCTCTAATGAATACAGATGCTAAAATTCTAAACAAAATACTGGCAAACCGAATACAAAAACATATTAAAAAAATAATACATCATGATCAAGTGGGATTCATCCCAGAATCTCAAGGATGGTTCAACATACGCAAAACGGTTAACGTAATACACCATATCAACAAAACAAAGAACAAAAACCACATGATCTTATCAATAGATGCAGAAAAGGCTTTTGATAAAATACAACACAATTTTATGTTTAAGACTCTCAACAAAATGGGTATAGAAGGAAAATATCTCAACATGATAAAGGCCATATATGATAAACCATCAGCCAACATCATTTTAAACGGCATAAAACTGAGGACTTTCTACCTTAAATCAGGAACAAGACAGGGTTGTCCACTCTCTCCACTCTTATTTAACGTGGTGCTAGAAGTTCTGGCCAGAGCAATCAGACAAGACAAAGAAATAAAAGGCATCCATATCGGAAAAGAAGAAGTAAAGGTATCACTTTTTGCTGATGATATGATCCTATACATCGAAAACCCGAAGGACTCCACAAAAATATTATTAGAAACAATAAACCAATACAGTAAGGTCGCAGGATACAAAATTAACATACAGAAGTCCATAGCCTTTCTCTATGCCAACAATGAAATATTAGAAAACGAACTCAAAAAAATAATCCCCTTCACGATTGCAACAAAAAAAATAAAATACCTAGGAATAAACATAACAAAGAATGTAAAGGACCTATATAATGAAAATTACAAAGCATTGTTAAGGGAAATCAAAAAAGATACAATGAGATGGAAAAATATTCCTTGTTCTTGGATAGGAAGAATAAATATAATCAAAATGGCCATATTACCCAAAGCAATATACAAATTTAATGCAATTCCCATCAAAATCCCTATGAGATTTTTTAAAGAAATGGAACAAAAAATCATCAGATTTATATGGAACTATAAAAAAACCCAAATAGCCAAAACAATCCTAAGGAAAAAGAATGAAGCTGGGGGCATTACAATACCTGACTTTAAACTATATTATAGGGCCACAATAATCAAAACAGCATGGTATTGGCAGAAAAATAGACACTCAGACCAATGGAACAGAATAGAAAGCCCAAAAATAAAACCACATATATATGGTCAAATAATCTTTGATAAAGGGGCCAACAACACACAATGGAGAAAAGAAAGCCTCTTCAACAAATGGTGTTGGGAAAACTGGAAAGCCACATGCAAAAGAATGAAACTCGACTACAGCCTGTCCCCGTGTACTAAAATTAATTCAAAATGGATCAAAGACCTAAATATAAGACCTGAAACAATAAAGTACATAGAAGAAGACATAGGTACTAAACTGATGGACCTGGGTTTTAAAGAACATTTTATGAACTTGACTCCAATGGCAAGAGAAGTGAAGGCAAAGATAAATGAATGGGACTACATCAGAATAAAAAGTTTTTGCTCAGCAAGAGAAACTGATATAAAAATAAACAGACAGCCAACTAAATGGGAAATGATATTTTCAAACAACAGCTCAGATAAGAGCCTAATTTCCAAAATTTACAAAGAACTCATAAAACTCAACAACAAACAAACAAACAATCAATAAAAAAATGGGAAGAGGACATGAATAGACACTTCTCCCAGGAAGAGATACAAATGGCCAACAGATATATGAAAAGATGCTCAGCTTCATTAGTTATTAGGGAAATGCAAATCAAAACTACAATGAGATACCACCTCACCCCTGTTAGATTAGCTATTATCAACAAGACGGGTAATAGCAAATGTTGGAGAGGCTGTGGAGAAAAAGGAACCCTCATTCACTGTTGGTGGACTGTAAAGTAGTACAACCATTATGGAGGAAAGTATGGTGGTTCCTCAAAAAACTGCAAATAGAACTACCTTATGACCCAGCAATCCCTCTACTGGGTATATACCCCAAAACCTCAGAAACATTGATACGGGAAGACACATGTAGCCCCATGTTCATTGCAGCACTGTTCACAGTGGCCAAGACATGGAAACAACCAAAAAGCCCTTCAATAGAAGACTGGATAAAGAAGATGTGGCACATATACACTATGGAATACTACTCAGCCATAAGAAATGATGACATCAGATCATTTACAGCAAAATGGTGGGATCTTGATAACATTATAAGGAGTGAAATAAGTAAATCAGAAAAAAACAAGAACTACATGATTCCATACATTGGTGGAACATAAAAATGAGACTAAGAGACATGGACAAGAGTGTGGTGGTTACCAGGGGTGGGGGGAGGGAGGACAGGGGGAGAGTTAGGGGGAGGGGGAGGGGCACAGAGAACTAGATAGAGGGTGGCGAAGGACAATCTGACTTTGGGCGAGGGGTATGCAACATAATTTAATGACAAAATAACCTAGACATGTTTTCTTTGAATATATGTACCCTGATTTATTAATGTCATCCCATTACTATTAATAAAAATTTATTTAAAAAAAAAGGAATTTGTCTATTTCATCTAGGTTGTCTAGTTTTTTGGCGTACAGTTCTTCATAGTATTTTCTTACAATATTTTGTATTTCTGTTGTGTCAGTTGTTATTTCTCCACTCTCGTTTCTAATTTTATTTATTTGAGTCCTCTCTCTTTTTTTCTTGGTGAGTCTCATTAAAGGTTCATCGATCTTGTTTACCTTTTCAAAGAACCAGCTCCTAGTGTCATTGATCCTCTGTATTGTTTCTTTAGCCTCTATGTCATTTATTTCTGCTCTGATCTTTATTATTTCCTTCCTTCTACTAGCTCTGGGCTTTACTTGCTGTTCCTTTTCTAGTTCTTTTAGATGCAGGGTTAAGTTGTTTATTTGAGCTTTCTCTAGCTTCTTGAGGTATGCCTGTAATGCTATAAACTTCCCTCTCAGGTCTGCTTTTGCTGTGTCCCATAAATTTTGAGTTGATGTATGCTCATTATCGTTTGTTTCTAGGAATTTTTTAATTTCTTCTTTGATCTCAATGTTAACCCATTCGTTATTCAATAACATGCTATTTAGTTTCCAAGTGTTTGAATGTTTTTCAATTTTTCTATTGTGGTTGATTTCTAGTTTAATGCCATAATGATCAGAGAAAGTGCTCGATATGATTTCAACCGTCTTATATTTGTTGAGACTGCTTTTGTGCCCTAACATGTGGTCTATTCTAGAGAATGTACCATGAGTGCTTGAAAAGAATGTATATTCTGCTGTTTTAGGGTGAAAGGTTCTGAAGATATCTATTAAATTAAGTTGATCTAATATGTCCTTTAAGTCTGCTGTTTCTTTGTTAATTTTCTTTCTTGAGGATCTATCTAATGATGTTAATGTGTTATTGAAATCCCCTACTATTATAGTATTGCTGTTGATCTCGCTCTTTAAGTTCATCAGTCTGCTTTATATATTTAGGTGCTCCTATATCAGGTGCATAGATATTTATAATGGTTATAGCTTCCTTTTGGATTACTCCCTTTATCATTATGTAGTGACCTTCTTTATCTCTAACTATGGTCTTTGTTTTAAAGTCCATTTTGTCTGATATAAGTATGGCTACCCCAGCTTTTTTTTCATTTCCATTTGCATGAAATATTTTTTTTCATTCTTTTATCTTCAGTCTGTGTGCATCTTTTGATTTAAGGTGTGTCTCTTGTAGACAGCATATGTATGGGTCCTGTTTTCTTATCCACGCAGCTACCCTATGTCTCTTGATCGAATCATTTAATCCATTAACATTTAAGGTTATTACTGATATGTAATTGTTTATTGCCATTTTTTTCTTTAAAACTCTATTCTTCTTTTGCTATATTCTTTTTTTCCTTTGATCTGTTTGCAACAGGTCCCTTAGCATTTCTTGCAGCCTTGGTTTGGTTGCAGTGAAATCCTTGAGGTTTTGTTTTTTTTTTTTTTGTCTGTAAAGCTTTTTATTTCTCCTTCAATTTTAAATGATAGCCTTGCTAGATAAAGTAGTCTTGGTTGTAGGTTCTTGTTCTGCATTACTTTGAATATTTCTTGCCATTCCCTTCTGGCCTCAAGTGTTTCTGTTGAGAAGTCAGAAGTCATCCTTATGGGGGTTCCTTTGTAGGTGATAGTCTTTTTTTCTCTAGCAGCTTTTAATATTTTCTCTTTATCATTTAGCTTTGCTATTTTAATTATGATGTGTCTTGGTGTTGGTTTCTTTGGGTTTCTCCTTAATGGAGTTCTCTGTGCTTCCTGAACATGTGAAATGTTTTCCTGCCTTAATTGGGGGAAGTTTTCTGCTATGATATGTTTGAACAAAGTCTCTATCCCTTATTCTTTCTCTTCTTCTTCAAGAACCCCTATGATGCGGATGTTATTTCTCTTCATGTTGTCACAGAGCTCTCTTAGAGTTTCCTCAGATTTTTTGAGTCTCTTTTCTTTTTTCTGCTCTGCTTCCGTGCCTTTATTTATCATGTCCTCTAACTCACTGATTCGATTCTCTGCTTCATCCATCCTGCTTTTAATTCCTTCCATTGTATTCTTTATTTCAGATATTGTATTTGTCATTTTGACTGATTCTTTTTTATTATTTCAATGTCCTTTTTTATATTTGTTATCTCTTTATTTAGGGTTTCATAATGGACATCTATGTTTGTTCTAATATCTTTGAGCATCCTAACAATTGTTATTTTAAACTCTGCATCCTGTAATTTGGTTATATCTGATTCACTTAGGTCCTTTTCTGGGGATTTCTCTTGGTTTATTTGTGTTGTATTTCTCTGTCTCCACATTTTCTCTTCATGGGAGTGGCTGTGATCACGAGCTCGGGTGCACAAGCCTTTGTGGCCTTGGCCTTTGCCCCGCCCCCGTGTGTGACGTTATGCTCGGTCCTGAGGGCACTGGCGAGCTCCTTTGCTCAGCTGCAGGTCTCCGCCTGTTTCTGGTCTTTCGCCTTGCCCTTGCAGGAGAAGCCCGCTCGAGGAACGGCTGCTAGCCTTGGCTCTACCGCCGGGCAGGACTGCGTGCCCAAGCTCAGCTCAGTAGTGAAACTCCACCTCTTCTGGGCTTTTGGCTCCACCCCCACGGGAGGAGCCAGCTACCAAGTCAGACTGCAAGCCTGGGTTGCACGGGCGGGGCAAGGCTGTGCTCCTCTGCCCTTGCTCAGGGGCTGGTCTCCACCCTTTCCGGGGTTCCCGCCCTTCTCCCACAGGCTGGATTACAGGCTGCTGGCAGCTGAGCTTGACCGCTTTTGCACACCCCCTTCTCCCCAGCTGGGCAAGATTGAGCTCACACCTGAGCCCAGTGGTGGCCAGCTGGCTTCCGCCCCTGCCAGCAGAACCGCACTTTTGTCTCCCACTGCTGCCCGCCCTCCTGCGAGCCCTCAGCCACGTGGGTGGGGGTGTTGCAGCTCGGACCCTAAGACTCACTACTGTAGACCCAAAACTCCCTCCTTCTATGCAACTCTGTTCTGAGTGCCGCAGGGGAGCTTGTTTGGCTGCTCTCCTGCTTCCCTTTGCTGGTATTGCTGTTTCCGGGGGAAATAGTCACTTCAGCTTTGGGGAGTGACTCATCCCAGGGGTTAGGGTGGCTATCTCCCAAAATGTTTCTCCTTATGCCTCCTAGATTACACTCTCTTCCTGTTACTCTGGTCCTCTCCTCTCTCCCCATCCCCAGGACCCCCGGGTGAGTGGTTGTGAGAGAGATGTTCTTCGTGGTCCCTTTAAGAAGGATCCTGGGTCTGAGAAATCAGAATCTTTCTCACAAACAGTATCCTGACTTGTTTCCAGCTAAATACTGTCCTTACGCCTCTTCTGGGCTCTAGGGCTACAGGCTGGGGCTTTGTTCCTGGGGCTCAGGACCCTTCCCCCTCTGCTAAACTCACTTCCCGCCACACGAGTCTCTCCCTGCTGCCGTTGACTCCGGGAAGCTGGGAAGCCCTCTCCGCATTTCTGCTCTTCCTACCAGTCTCGGTGTGGCTTCTTCAGTGTTCTTTGGTTGAAGAGTCCTCTTAGTTTAGTCCAAAGTTGGTTTTTCCAGATGATAGTTCTTAAAATTAGTTTGTAATCCACTTTGGTTCTGGGAGGTAGATGTTGGTACGTCTGCCTACTCCAGTGCCATCTTGTCTCTGTCATAATTCTTCTCTTCTTTCTGAGACTTCCTTGGGCTTATTACCTATCAGCACTCCGCCATCTTAGCTGCTTCTCCTGGCCTCCTCCACATAGCCTCCTTCTGCTCTCTGCTCTGCTCTCTCCTTTAATGATTATCTCAAGAACCAAGCTGCTTAACATTTTACCTCTGACACATACAAAAAGTGCTGTGTGACTAAATATTTTAGAAAATCTGGGTTATACCAAGTTGGGCTGATTTTTTTCTTATAGGACTTCTCAGGGCCTTTAGTGTGCTGATACAAATTATGACTCCTTTCATAAAACTCAACATTTTTCTAAGGAGAAATATTCATTAGCAGACACTGTGCTAGAATCCTCAGCCTCCTGCTAATCTTCCTGCCTAGAAGGGCAAGCAGGATGCCTTGGAAAGCCGACTTATCTTACTAGGACATTGTACCAGTCTTCCCTTAGAGCTCTGACACATGGACCTGCAGAACAGAAATGTTGATAGTCTGTTTCCTTTTTTCTTTTTTTTTTTTTTTTTCTTTTTGGTAACAGAGACAGATAGGGACAGACAGCAGACAGACAGGAAGGGAAAGAGATGAGAAGCATCAATTCTTTGTTGTGGCTCCTTAGTTATTCACTGATTGCTTTTTCATATGTTCCTTGACTGGGGGGTGAGGGCTACAGCAGAGCAAGTGACTCCTTGCTCAAGCCAGTAAGCTTAGGCTCAAGCCAGTGACCTTGGGCTTTAAGCCAGCAACCAGCAACCACGGGGTCATGTCTATGATTCCATGCTCAAGCCAGTGACCCCACACTCAAGCTGGATGAGCCCAAGTCAAGCTGGTGAACTTGGGGTTTTGAACTTGGGTCCTCTGCATCCAGTCCAACGCTTTATACACTGTACCACCGCCTGGTCAGGCAATTGTCTTTTCCTTTACCAAAAAAAATATATAAATACACACACACACACACACACACACACACACACACACAAATAGCTTTTCTGAATCTGTTCTTGAGAGAATTTCTTTGGAAAAAAAGTCCCCCCAAACAAAAGGCTCATGTGTAGAATTATTCTTGTTCTCTGCCATTTTGTTTCCAAGTCTTGATCTCTGAGTTGCTGAGATAGTGAGAGTGATACAGATGGGGAAAGAGGGGGAGAGGAAGAGGGACAGAGAGAAGAGGTTTTAAGATGAGTTTGAGGACAATCCACATCATAGTCATAATTTCTTGTTTCTGGTTATTGGCTACCTATTTTTTTATGGCAATATTTAAGTAAAGCGTATGAATAGGAGGAGAGGCTGTGCACTTCAATTCTTGGCATCAGACTTACTCAGGTTGAAACCCAGCCCTACTACATAGAAGTTACTGTGGTTCACAGTTATACATATTCATATTATATGACATAGTTAATCTTTCCAGATATCATTTTTTCTCATCTGTGAAAAGGGGATTATGATAGGAGCTACACCATGGAGTAACTGTAAGTATTATATAAGATTATTAAGATTTATTGAACACGTACCATGTGCAAAGCACAGATAGAGCCAGCCTTTAAAAACTGAGGCTCTGACCTGACCAGGTGGTGGCGCAGTGGGTAGAGCGTCAGACTGGGATGCAGAAGACCGAGGTTCGAGACCCCGAGGTCGCCAGCTTGAGCGCGGGCTCTTCTGGTTTGAGCAAAAGCTCACCAGCTTGAGCCCAAGGTCGCTGGCTCGAGCAAGGGGTTACTTGGTCTGCTGAAGGCCCGTGATCAAGGCACATATGAGAAAGCAATCAATGAACAACTAAGGTGTTGCAACGCACAACAAAAAACTAATGATTGATGCTTCTCATCTTTCCGTTCCTGTCTGTCTGTCCCTGGCTATCCCTCTCTCTGACTCTCTCTCTGTCTCTGAAAAAAAAAACAAAAAAAAAAAAAACCCTGAGGCTCTGTTAACTGGTTGGTATTTATAAATTTCTACACCAGATTCCTTATTATTTCAAGTCCTTTCCCTTTGTAGGAAAACAAATACAATCCAAATTTAAGGAAGAACAAGCAATTGCTAAATAAAATTTATTATTATAATATAATACAGCAAAACAATGTTGATCTGAAAGAATAAAAATCCTGGCTCTGGCCAGTTAATTCAGTGGTAGAGCATCAGCCTAGCATGTGGATGTCCCAGGATCAATTCCCAGTCAAGGCACACAGGAGAAACAACCATCTGCTTCTCCACCCCTCCCTTCTCTTTTTCTCTCTCTCCCTCTCTCTCTCTCCCTCTCTCTCTCTCTTTCTCTCTCTCTCTCTCTCTCCTCCCACAGCATGGCTCAGTTGATCTGAGCATGTTGACCTCAGGTGCTGAGGATGGCTCCTTGGAGCCTTTGCCTCAGGTGCTAAAAATAGCTGGGTTGCAATTATGGCCCTATATAGGCAGAGCATCAGCTCCAGACCAGGCTTGCCAGGTGGATCCCAGTTGGGGCATATGCATGAGTCTGTCTTTCTATCTCCCCTCCTCTCACTTGGAAAAGAAGGAGAAAAAAAAAGAATAAATATCCCTACCCCTGGTTTTTATCTTAAAAAAAATTTTTTTTACTATGTGAGACTTTATGAAAGTTATCAAGTATGCTACAGATTTACATAACAAACTCTTCCTTTTAATTAAATACATTATATATAAGCCACAAAGCCCTTCTACAATGCCAAAACCAAATATTAAATGCATTCAGCATTATAATGAATAAAACCTAAGTCTTTTAGAACCCTATGTTCATCCTGACCCCACACATTATTTCAAATGCATTCTATACTAATTTCTTTAAGAAAGTTCTTTCTACTGGATTAATATTTCAATTATTAAAAATAGGCAAACTTTACTGTACATTATCACTTGAATAGACTGAATAATTTTAGTAGCTTTATAAGTAATTGGCTTTTCATATTGAAGCATAATTATTTATTTTTAAAAATAAAGAGGCATCATCAGCATTGAAATAGGTTAAAATAGATGTCTTATTTAGAATTACAAAAGCAATTCCATTTTTCACGTCACATTTAAAGCATGGATATTGTTTTTAAAATGTATTTCAGACTGATATTATGGGTTTGTTAACAAGAAAAGCCACCATGTAATAGTACAGTGATAAAAGACAAAAGGTAAAAAAAAAAAATCAAAGCATATCTATTTTAATTTTTTTGAACCCATCTAAATGAAAATCATTTACACAAAGACAAATGGGATTCAGGTATAAAATTACCAAGCCCATCCATTATGCAATAATAATTAGAAATCATGAAGATACACAAAAAAAAGGAAGTCCTCTAGCAAGCTGGAATCACTTTTAAAACTAAAGCTTCATATATAAAAATAAAAGTTCTTTTCATTTATATAATTGAGAAAATGTTTCAGGCTTCTAGCTCATTATGAGGGACTAAATCTACATGTATTGCCCTTCTTCCTCAAATCCCACCAACATATATTTGTTGAGCCACTACTATGTAACAAGTACTTTTAATGAAAGTACATGTAACAAAATAAATATGCTAGGGGTTCCACCAGGAAATAGGTGAATTACACTGATAAATTAGAAGTACATCAAAAGTACAGCCCATATTGTTTGGTGGCAATAAATTTGAACTGAGCAGCAATAGAGAAACTCCAGACTCATCTATCCTCTAAAGCAAGAATTCCGTAATTATATGATCATATGATTCGTGTCCACTTTCAGGGAGCTGGCTTCATGTTTGTTTGCTCACCATTGTACCCCCAGTACCTTCCCTTCCACAACACCCGGTCATAGTAAGTACTTAGTTAAATGAATGAATGAATGAATGAATGAAGGTTTACTACCCACCTAAAAGAAAATACTAGCTTAAACACTTACATTTTCATAATTTTTGTATAATTCTAGTACAAGAAACACTATAAAAATACACAAAGGAAATACTTCATTATCATTTATAATAATTACTAATATCATATAAATTTCATTTCACTTATTAAAGAGTCTAAGGCATGATTGATCCCTTTCCTATAAAATGTGGCACTATTTACTACATTTTTGGTTCCTCTCAGAAATCAGAGTGTATTGCAGACTTGCATTGTCCATCCTACTGAAGATAGACTAGTCATTTGACTTGTTTGGCCACTAAAGCATGAACAGAAGTGCCAGGCAGAGGCACCTGAGGACTGATGAGCAGCCCTCCAGCTTTGCCTGCCTGTGTTAGTGTGCTGTGGTGGCCATAAGAAATCACCAGGCCAGGGCGGCTTAACACAACAGATATATCTTCTCCCATGGTTCTAGAGACTACAAGTCTGAGATCAAGGTGTCAACAAGGCTATGCTTCCTCGGAAGTCTTCTTCAGAGGATCCTCCCTTGCCTCTCCCATGTCTAGTGGTTGCCAGCAACCTTTGACATTCCTTGGCTTATAGTTATATCACTCCAATCTATGCCTCCTTCTGTACACAGTGCACTCCTGTGTGTGTGTCTGTGTCTGAGTCCCTCTCTTTTCTCTTATAATAATTCAGATTATTAGATTTAAAGCCCAGCCTAATCCAGTATGACCTCATCTTAAATTGATTACGTCTTCAAAAACCCTTCTACCAAATAAGGTCACATTCATAAATACTTGGGGTTGAAACTTGAAAATAGCTTTCTTTGGGAGGATACAATTTAACCTCCTGCATCACCCCATACTGGTAGTCACAAAGCACATGCTCATGTGGATTTCTCCCAGTCCGGGTCCCAGAGTGCCTCAGTGGCAATGAGACAGGTTTGTGTCTCCCAGTTCACCTCATTCCAGTCACAGGTCCATTGAGCAGAATGGCAGTCTGAATCACCTATACTAGGTAAAGAATCTATCCCTCTACTTTTTTGTTGACTATATTGAACTAATTCATGTAAATTAAATGTGTCTACACTCTATATCATTTACTTGTGACCTGTCTCTGTACAGTCCTATAGAGATTATATTCCTGTTTATCATCAATCATTTACTAAGAGTGACTGCTAATATGCCTATCACTGTGCTATGTGCCAAGAGAAATGTGTGAAAAATTAGATACAAGGATCCTAAGGAGTATATAATCTAACCTGGAGGGAAAGACAAAAATAACTATGCCAGTGTCGGCTGAAATTGCAAAGGATAACAAATAATAAGTCTTCATAAGAGTTCACCTTAACAGAGCTCCCAGTCTGTCCTAGGCACTGTGCTGACCACTTCACAGGCACTACACTCTTTAAACCCAATGAAAGTTGTAAACCATAAGGTTGGTATTTTATAGGCAAGGAAACAGATGCTTAGAAAAGTTAACTTGTCCAATGGTCACTCAGTATTCCAATCCATGTTAGTCAGATTCACAAATGTGGGATCCTATGGACTTTCCTGTACTGCCCCTTCAATTCAGCCAGACCTTGATGGTCTACTACAAAATGGTAGTCTGCAGCCTGAACTACACAAAGCTGGGTTCTCCACAGACAGTCCTCCCTAGACTGAACTGATCTGTATCAGCAGGCTGCAGTAAGTAGAATAGGTTAGGTGAGCTCCTCTTCAATTTCTATTTTAGTGTTGGTAGTTATGCCTTCCTACATGAATTTTTATGAACTAATCCAAATCCAACTTTTCATCTTTCCCTTTACAAAATGTAAGTTATATTTTCAGACTTCAATTTTCTAACTGGGCTATGGATGCAAAGATGTATCATATCACGGTCCTTCATTTTTTCCTCTAGAGCATTAAAACCATTAAAAGAAACAACATGATAAAAAGAAACATGAAACCAAGGACCTGTTTGGCTAGCTCAGCTGTAGAGCATGGGCCCAGCGTATAGAAGTCCCGGTTTCAATACCAGCCAGGGCACATAGGAGAAGCGCCCATCTGCTTCTCCACTGTTCCCCTTCTCCTTTCTCTCTCTCTCTCTCTTCCTCTCCCAAAGCCAAGGCTCCATTGGAGCAAAGTTGGTCCGGGCGGCTGAGGATGGCTCCATGGCCTCTGCCTCAGGTGCTAGAATGGCTTCTGCTTCAACAGAGCAAAGCCCCAGATGGGCAAAGCATCACCCCCTCGTGGGCATGCTGGGTGAATCCTGGTCGAGCCCATGAGGGAGTCTGTCTCTCTGCCTCCCTGCATCTCACTTCAGAAAAATACAAAAAAAAACAAACAAACAAACAAAAAACATGAAACCAAACCAACCCTATTTTTAAGTGTTTCCAACCTCATTTCAAAACAGCCCTGTGAGGATTGTTTTCCAAACAGCCATTTATGAAGCCATACACTTTTGAAATCTTATTTTCCTATGTAGACATATCCTGTTTTCTGTTCTTGGAGAAGCAGAGACTACCCAAGCTAGCATTCAGTAGTAGCAAACACAAAATAGGCTGTTTTTTTAAAAAGTTGTAGTAATGTCAAAATCCATGTTGCCTGGTTTTTGCATTTACCCAGCAGCATTCATGCTAGCGTTGGCATGGAGACTGGAAAAGGAAACTTTCCACCAATTTGTCACTTGCTACTGTTTCACTTATTTTACTTAGTCCAGTTTTAACAATTTTTTAAAAGTTAAAAATAAAGGATGATTCTTTGAGTACATTCTGAGACATGCAAATAGTGGGAAAAGGTTTTTAAAATCAAAGATTTGGTTTTCCAAATATTCAGCTGTTTAACATTCAGATAATTGCCTGTTTTCCCCCCCACATTTATTTTAAATGTTTTGCATGAGGGAGCCCCACAGTCTGAAAGTAACTCTGTCCGGACTCCTCTCTCTGTATTTTATTAAAGGGGCTGAAAGAAGCATCTGCTTTTCAACAATTTGTGGTCCTTAAAGGACTAGGGAAAGCCTGAGGTTCTGAAGATTTAGGAAGAAAGTTGGGTTTACCAAAATCTCAGCTCAGGGAAGTTTGGTGTGGTCACACCGAAGAATTTTTTAAAGTATTTGTTGCTGAAAACCAGACTGGGATTCTTGGAGTTAGGCTTGGATCTGCGATGGAAAGCAAATGTGACACTCTTCCTGTCATGGGCGCCCGGATGAATGAATGAGACACACCCAGAACGCTTGTGGCATCCCTCTAAAGGCTACGGGCACTGTTCCTGGGCTGGAAGGCGACAGATAGTCACCTCGCTAGGCTGCAGGGCTGGCACAGAGGCCGGGCATTCCCCTCTCCCGGCGGCTGTCCCCAGACTGCTGTTCCCAAGCTGGCGTGATCTAAGGAGGTAGGAAGTGCTCGGGAGAACAATCCGAGAGGGCTGGAGCAATGTGAGCGTCAAGGGAAAGCATCTGAAATCGAAGAAACACATCCGACGCCCACAGCTAGAAGGACAACCCCTGAATGTCATTAGGGCTGGAAGATTAGGGGACGATCTTGCTCTCCCTTTGTTTCTTTCACCGTCTTTCCCGTTTCCCGTTCATCTGTTTGATGTCGGCCTTTTCTATCAAGTAAAGGCCCGGGCAGCACCTGTCACACCGCGAGTGCTCTAGACAGACCTGCTGAGCAAATAGACACGCTCCGAGGCTCCTGCCCCCCTCCTCCCCGAGTTGTCCACAGGTCCTGGCACGTAGTAGTGGCTCCCTAACATCTGGGGAACAAATGAGCTGTAGCGTCGGCGCCGAGCACGTGTCCTTGGAAAGAAGGACAGCAGCCGAGTGAGTCCAGCCCACAGCAGCGACTCCGTGCGTGCCAAGGCCGGGGCACCGCGGGGTCCGCCTGCGTGGCGCCGGCCGGTGGGCGGGCGGGCGAGCCGGGTGGGTGTGCCCCGGGGCGCTGGCGGGCTGCGCGGCGGGCGCCGGCTGAGTCACGGGCGCGCGGGCCTTTATAACCCTCGGAGGCTCGCGGAGCAGCTGCCCGCCCGCCGCCCGCAGCTCCGCGCTCCAGCGAACGCGGCCAGCCCCATACCCCCAACCGCCGCCAACCGCCGCCAGTCCCGCGGGCACCATGGGGAGCCCGTGCCGCGCCCCGCTGCTGCTCCTGCTGCTGTTGTCGCCAATGCTGCTCACACCCCCCGCCGGGGACGCTGCGGTCATTACCGGGGTAAGCGGCCCGGGCGCACCCGTACGCGCAGAGCACGCCTGCGTGGCGCCCTAGAGGCTGGGGAGGGGGACCGCGGAAAGGAGGCGAGGCGAAGGGCGCGCGGGGGAGGGGGGCACGGGGGTCGCCCCGAGCTGGGCCACCTGCCTGGTGGCCCCGTGGCGCACTTAGAAAAGTGGTCTGCTCAAAAAGCAGCGGACGGCGCGGGACACGGGGCGCGCCCTGGAAGAAAAAGTGATCAGAGCGCGGTATCACTAATGATACAGTTATGTGTGCTGTTGTGTTCTCATTTGTTGTCACCAAAAGAAAATGTTTATAAATGTCTCTTTGTCGCCACTTTTCCGCCAGCTTCAACTTTATTCCCACAACCTCTCTCCTCCTGTTTGATTTGTTTTCTGCTCAGCTGAAAGATGTTTTTCAAAGTCTGCTCAAGCACTTTCTCAAGACGTTCCAGACTGGAACCTTGACATTTGAAGGCCCTTCCTGAAATACAAGGGGGCAGAGTGAATACCTCACATCCTCAGTCTTAATCCTAGTGTAATCGAGGGCGTTTGCTCCCCAGGCGTCCTCCGTGGAAACCCTTTGAAATAAGTTGTTCCCAGGCGGTGTGTGCGCGCGCTTGCTTTGAAAAGCAATGAGGGCTCGCCCTTCTGGGTTCCAGGGCTTCCCACACCCCAACCCCAGCGTCTTCAGGTTCTCCTTATAAAAGTTTTCCATTTCAAATTCCTGATAAAGCACCTCCAGGGCTCCAGCATAATTATGGAGTAGGGGGCCATGTAAGTGTTTCAACTTGGAGAAGACATCTTCATTGGGAAGTAGGAACTAATCCAGTTTTCTCCCACTCCCACCAGTTCTTTGTGTGGATCTGAAGGATGAAATTATAATAACACAATTAAAAAGTTTAGTCTACTTTACATCAACAATGCACACCACTATCTTTCCTGGTTGTTAATTGCTTTACTCCTATTTTTTTAAGTCTGAAATTCATTTACACCCCCCATTAAATTTCTTCAACGATCTAAGTGCACACTATAGGATTTAAATAAAACTTCTATGCTGGAAATGATAATACCCAAATAAGGAAATAACATTTAAATTCAAGGGAAATGTCATTGTCCTGAGAAAATAAAGCTCTATTGTCTCCATGTTAATTAGTGAGTTTAGAGCATACTGTAAGCCCTTACACTACAACAGTATTTGGTTCTATCCAGGAGATAATTATGTGTTGTGATGTTATTTGCTATTTGTACAAAATGTATTTGAATAGCTTTGTCAGTAGCCAGCTGGTGTGGTTGGAGGAAAAAAGGTTTTTATAGGTCTTTCTAATAAATGAGAATTGAAACATTATAATCTTTTCCCCTCTTCTCCTGCTGGCTCATTTAAAATTTCTCCTAATCCTTTGAGCCCAAAATTCTTTACAATATAATTATCTTTTTGTTCCATTCACAGGTCAGCACAGTTTGAATAGATCTGCAATGGGTTAAAGATGAAAGGCATTAGGAAGCAGCTGTCTAATTAAAAATATATACACCTATGCAATTCTCTCTAAATATTTAAAAGAACTTAAGCTTCTCGTTACAAAAATGAAATTTTTATCATGCTGGATGTTTATCTTAAAAGAGATTTAGACTAGGCTTGTGATACAATTATGTGTGCTGTTGTGTTGTCGTTTTAACTTAGTGTTACAAAAAAGAGAATTCTTTTTAAAGTCTCTAAAACTACATGGCAATACAGAAATGTAATTATGTCTCCATGACAGGAACCATCTGGAATCAAATAAAAAACTAACTTATCTAGATATATTGTCTATAAGACATTAAACATTCAAGTGACTGATTGATTTTTAAAAGATTTTTGGCTGAATTTTGATTGTCTTATAAAAAGAGTTGGTGGAGCTTCAGAATTCAGGGTCTTGAGCATTTGTTGAAATAAAATACTGCCTGAAACTTTCCTCTTAAATATTGACTGTTTTGGTGATATGTGTAGTCATTTTTAAAATGATTTATATGTTCACATCAATTTGTTGAAACCATTTGGAAAAGATCATGTACCGAACATCTCATTTATGGAATGAAATGGCCATGTGTACATGATATCTGTTGTAGAGATAAAAGCTGGGAAATGGAAATGTTTAAATATTGTCCTATAAATGTTTAAACACACCAAGGTAGAAATTGTATTTTTTTTTTTTGTCCAGATATGTGTTTTATATAGGCTGAGAAAAAATTATTGTAGTGGGGGAAATAAACTCTAAAGCAAGATCACTTCTAGTGAAAAGTAATGAATAAGAGTGAGCCCTTATATTAATATTTTAATAAGTTATGGCTGTCCTCAAAACTAAGAACTTTGAAGGAATGCTTTAGTTGTTTCCAGTGAATGTACATATAAACTTGTGCCTAAATTATAAACTTTTAGTTTCTTATGTATTATATGGTACAGGATTCTTTTACTTTATTCTTTGCAAAACAGATTACTGCACACCATTTAAACAAAGCATCTTATTTTTTGTTGAATCTAGGAAAGAACAATAGTTATTCAAATCTATTTTCATGCATATAAATTTAGGCCTTATTATCTCTCTTTGATAGAGTATGGAAATTCCTCCATAGTTGATTTTTTAATTATATGAATTAACAATTTTTATATGGGACACAGGTGCCTTGAATAATCACTGTTGATAATCTTATTTCCTCATCTGATGGCTCTGATAGAATAGTTAGCTGATTTTATAATGTATACATGTATATCCCAAGCCAACAATTTTCTTTTGGCAAAGAAGTTCTTAGTTTGTCTATTTTTAATCTATGAGATGTCATTCTTTAAAGAGGAAAGGGCAAAAATCAAGTCAGTGGAGTGAGAAACATCAAGTCTCATGAGCCAAAATGCAAATATTTGAAAGGGAAAATGAGTGCTTTCTAAAATTCACACGGGTGCCTTTATGGGCCTAGAGTAGTTCATACTAGACTCAGTGACCTTTTAAAAATTTTTTTTAAAACTAGACCCATTGTATTCTTCAGTTCATAGTCATAAAATCTCGTGATTTGATTTATGTGGTTCCTAATGGCCATGTACAGTATAAGACTAATATAGACTTATTTTCTTCAGGTTCAAGGCAAATTCAATATCGCACTAGAAAAAGAGAGCTGATTTTTTAAAAATTTGTGTTTAAGATGTTCATAATGTGTGAGCTATTTTTAAGGCCATTTTTTGAAAACTAGGAAAATCTCTTGTGATTAGACTTTATGGTAAATATGTACAAGCAATTGAAGGTCACAGTTTTTTATGTATGTGATTATTAATAGCATAGCAGTTGCATATTTAAAGTGCATTTTTATTGTTAATTTTAGATTTTCCTTGCTTGAATCTTTCCTACTATCTCTATTTATCTGTTTGCTTATTTCATTTCAGGCTTGCAACAAGGACCCCCAGTGTGGTAGAGGCATGTGCTGTGCTGTTAGTATCTGGGTTAAGAGCATAAGGATTTGCACACCTATGGGCAAAATGGGAGACAGCTGCCACCCTTTAACTCGTAAAGTTAGTATGTGTGTTTGTATTTACAGTGCTTCTCTTCTGTTGTAGTACCCTAACTTTGCATTAGGTCTGTGTGACATGAAGCTAGGTGGGGTGCTTGAACCTGGAAGTGGGAGAAGATGACAAAGGAAAGCCACCTGCTCTTCCCTCCCCCCTTCTATTTGAAAGAATCATGTCCTCAAACTTCTTTCCTTTTTTTTTTTGTATTTTTTTTCCGAAGTTGGAAACGGGGAGGCAGTCAGACAGACTCCCGCATGCGTCTGACCGGGATCCACCCGGCATGCCCACCAGGGGGCGATGCTCTGCCCACCAGGGGCATTGCTCTGTTGCAACCAAAGCCATTCTAGTGCCTGAGGCAGAGGCCACAGAGCCATCCTCAGCGCCCAGGCAAACTTTGCTCTAATGGAGCCTTGGCTGCAGGAGGGGAAGAGAGAGACAGAGAGGAAGGAGAGGGGGAGGGGTGGAAAGCAGATGGGCGCTTCTCCTGTGTGCCCTTGCCAGGAATCGAACCCGGGATTCCTGCACGCCAGGCCGATGCTCTACCACTGAGCCAACCGGCCAGGACCGCAAACTTCTTATTTAGTGATCATTTTCCTGTCATGTTATCATGACATTAGAGACATAACATTAAAATAATTTCAAACACATGAATTTGTTAAAAAATCATTTAGCTATACACATACATACACATATATGATACAGTTGTGTGCTTTGCAAAAATCAGAGTACGAACATCCTTCAAAAGACTTTTAATGTCAGACCTACTGATAAGACAGAAGTAAATGAGTTGTGTTTTGTGGTGGAGGCATGTGCTGTGCTGTGAGTGTCTGGGTTAAAAGCATAAGGATTTGTGTACCTATGAGCAACGTGGGAGACAGCTGCCATCCACTGTTTTGTTTTTCAGAAAATTATCAATAGTACAACTAGTCATTATCTTAATTTAAGATGCAAAAGTAATTGACTCTATCTACAGGAATAGATTGTTCATAATCTTAAGGTTAATGATAGTTAATTTTTGATGTATCTTATCTAACAGTTTCATATTGGAGTGACCTAAACCACACTTTTGAAGCGTTATTGTCAATAAGTGATATGACCATAGGATGGCAGGATTGGATAGGGGTCTGGAAGTTGTGCTGTAGACTCCTGTCTGCAGGCGCCCACTAGGTTTCCATTGCATCTGAAAGGGTAGATGGAAAGCAGGAGGGAGTGGAGAAGTGTGGGGAGCCTGGAGGGTCTTTGCCTTTCATACTCAAAACTTTCAAAATACAGTATGATCCCAGCAAATTTTCCAAGGATGCCGGGTTGCAGTGCTTTGCTCTCCTACTCCCACATCCTGATTTTACTGAGCAGGAAAATGAAGTTCGGAGGATGTGTCCCAGGCCAGTGGCTTACTGGAGGCAGAGCTCAGTCTCTCTAAGTGTTCTTCCTACACAATATAGAAGCAAACTGAATTCAACCTCAACTTTTTATCACATGTGCAGAGATCAAAACTGTACTAGAATAGGAGCCTGGCCGGTTGGCTCAGTGGTAGAGCGTTGGCCTAGCGTGCGGAGGACCCGGGTTCGATTCCCAGCCAGGGCACACAGGAGAAGCGCCCATTTGCTTCTCCACCCCTCCGCCGCGCTTTCCTCTCTGTCTCTCTCTTCCCCTCCCGCAGCCAAGGCTCCATTGGAGCAAAGATGGCCCGGGCGCTGGGGATGGCTCTGTGGCCTCTGCCTCAGGCACTAGAGTGGCTCTGGTCGCAACATGGCGACGCCCAGGATGGGCAGAGCATCGCCCCCTGGTGGGCAGAGCGTCGCCCCTGGTGGGCGTGCCGGGTGGATCCCGGTCGGGCGCATGCGGGAGTCTGTCTGACTGTCTCTCCCTGTTTCCAGCTTCAGAAAAATGAAAGAAAAAAAAAAAAAACTGTACTAGAATAAACTTCTTTCCTGTAACCCATAGTTGCAGGTAATAGTTAATACTTTGACTTTCATTGAATAAACTTAATGAAATAAATTGGTTTTGGTTTAGCTCTGTGGTTGTTTGGACCTACCAGAAGACTGAATGTGGCTTTCCTGTAGTTTCCTTGAGAAATACTTTCTATTGTGTTAGACCATTCCTCACCACGGGTTTTATGACTAGCGACTTTACTGTCATTTTTAAACATGATATGTACCTTTTATTCTTGGACATTTTAGAAAAGGAAAAGTATTAAGCCATTAGTCATCTGTCTCGATACCACACTTCCCACAAGGAGGTGAAGCTGGCCCAGCCACCTTTGACATTGGTCTCAGTGTTGTCATGTTCCTTACTGAGGATCAGTCATCTTTTGTGTGTTTGAGCTACTGTCGCTGAAAAGCTTACCCTTACTCAGCCTTCTCCTTTTAAGAACTGTGTTATTTTTGTAGTGTTAGCATCACTTCACACACCACAGGTGAGGATTATGCAGCCAGCCTTTTTGCTAAAACAAGTGAATAGTAACATAATCTATGGAACCATTTTTGTATTAATAGCAATAATAGCTGCCACTTGCTGAATGTTGTGTGTGGTGTGCCAGCTAAGCCTATAATGTATACTCTACAGGGGGTGCTTGGGTTACGACACTGTTCCATTCCTACAGCAGCGACATAACCCGAGTTTTGGTGTAAGTCAAAATACACCCTAGTCTAAGTCATTTACCTATCTTAACACATTGTAAAATCATAATCTAGAACATAAAACACAACTAAGACACAGAAAAAGAAAAAGGACATAAATATACTGTACTGTACACTGGGTTGTGTATTCTCCCGCTGTGCACAACCAAACTAGTTCATCCACATAGTCTGAAAGGATGATGCTAACGGCATAGGCTGAAACACATCTCAGTTTCTTTAAGTTTTTATGGGAGTGAGCGATGTAAACTCAAAACATTGTATATCGAGACTATCGTAACCTGAAGACCCCTGTATATATACCTCTTAATTAGTGCTCACAACAAGCCTGTGAAGGAGGGTTGTTTGTGTCATGGCTTCCACACAGCAGCAGTAAGCCTCTGAGGGCCTCAGAAACTGGCTGATGTCAACAGGGTGACAGGTCAAAGGGCAGACAGATTTCACTTCTTGTCTGTGATCCTAACCACTGTTCTCTCTCCATGAAAGCTGTTGTTGTGTTTAATTTGAACATTTTTTTTATTTCAGTTAACTCTAATTGGTTTGTTTGGGTTAGAGTTTCACTGGGATGAAGTGGAAATTTGTCTCATCCTAAAGTTTTGATGAGTTTTCCAAATCTGAGATCTTTTAAAAAGAGCACCAAATTGTTCCCCTGGTTCCTATTAGCTTAGAGTTCAGTTTCATGCAAGGTCAGTTGTGAAAGTAAAATCATTCTCTCATGAACGTAGGTATATCTTTCTGTTTTTGTTTTTATCACACTTTTAATAATGAAGTCTCCAATAACAAATTATGATTTTCATAGTAGAATTAAATGGTAAAGAACTAAAGTATTAAAAATAAGATTTTATGTCAGATATGATGTTTTTGCCCTTGAAATGTGTTTCTAGAACTCAGTTTTTCAATTTTTCATATTGGTTATTTTTCTGTCTTGAGAATACATTTCATAGGTCATTTCAATTACCTATTTTTAGTCCTGCAGTTGTTACTTCTTCTGGATGAAATTAACCTGTCCTGGTAAAAATCAAGTTCTTCCACAATATCTCTTGACTATAGTTTATTCAAAACAACTCATGAAAATTTTATATATATCCTAGTGAAACTTGACTCTGAAATGTAATGGCTCATTAATAGATGGTAAAGAATGGAAACAGGCCCTGGCCGGTTGGCTCAGTGGTGGAGCGTCGGCCTGGCGTGCGGAAGTCCCGGGATCGATTCCCGGCCAGGGCACACAAGAGAAGCGCCCATCTGCTTCTCCACCCCTCCCCCTCTCCTTCCTCTCTGTCTCTCTCTTCCCCTCTCTGTCTCTCTCTTCCCCTCCTGCAGCGAGGCTCCATTGGAGCAAAGATGGCCCAGACACTGGGGATGGCTCCTTGGCCTCTGCCTCAGGCACTAGAGTGGCTCTGGTCGCAACAGAGCGACGCCCTGGAGGGGCAGAGCATCGCCCCCTGGTGGGCAGAGCGTCGCCCCTTGGTGGGCATGCCAGGTGAATCCCGGTCGGGCGCATGCAGGAGTCTGTCTGACTGTCTCTCCCCGTTTTCAGCTTCAGAAAAATACCAAAAAATAAAAAATAAAAATAAATGGAAACACTATAAAAAATTCTATATTAATGTGATGTGCTGATTCCCCCCCCCCCCCCTTTAATGGATTACCTGGTTGTGATCATAGGAATTGGTGTTCTAAAAACACAATGCTATGAATAGGTGAAGACTATACCAGCTTATTTTAAACAATCCATTCTGTGAAGAACATATTCAAACAAATAATAGATGAGAACTTCCCAAGCCTATGGAAAGAACTAAAGCCTTGAATTCAAGAAGCAAACACAACACCAAGTTATCTTAACCTCAACAAACCTACTCCAAGGCACATCATAATGAAATTGGCACAAACCAATGACAAAGAAAAAATTCTCAAGGCAACCAGGGAAAAGAAGAATACAATATATAAAGGAAGGCCCATTAGATTATCATCAGATTTCTCAGCAGAATCTCTGAAAGCTAGAAGAGAGTGGACCCCAATATTTAAAGTTCTGAAGAGAGGAAATTCCAGCCAAGAATACTATACCCATCAAAGCTATCCTTCAAATATGAAGGATAAAAGAAGAAATAAAAACATTCACAGATACAGAAAAGATGAGGGAATATATCACCAGAAAACCTCCACTTTAGGAAATACTAAAGGGGGTTTTCCAACCAGATACAAATAACAAAACAAAACCACAAGTAAAAGCTCCATCAAGAACACAATAAAATCAAATTTAATCTGTGACAACAAAAAGAAAAAAGAGGAGAGGACAAAGATTAACAGTAGCAAAGGACGATGGAATGCAGAAGCACTCATGAGATAATGTACTAAAATGAACATGATGGGTACCCTTTCCATTACTTAATGGTAACCACCCCTGAAAAAACCACCACAGAAGCATATGGCTTGAAAAAAGAAGTAACAGAGGAAAGAAGTATGGATTACAACCAAATAAAAACAAATGATAGAAAAACAAAAGAGAAGAATCAAACAAGATACAAAACTATCAGAAAGCAATATATAAAATGGCAATAGGAAACCTTCAAGTGTCAATAATTACACTAAATATAAATGGATTGAACTCACCAATAAAAAGACACAGAGTAGCAGAATGGATTAAAAAAGAAAATCCAATGTATGCTGCCTACAAGAAACACACCTAAGCTACAAGAATAAAAGCAAACTCAAAGTGAAAGGCTGGAAAACAATACTCCAAGCAAATAACATTGGAAAAAAGGCAGGTGTAACAATACTCATATCTAACAATGCTTTCTTTTTTTTTTTTTTTATTTATTCATTTTAGAGAGGAGAGGGAGAGACAGAGAGAGACAGAGAGAAGAGACAGAGAGAGAAGGGGGGAGGAGCTGGAAGCATCAACTCCCATATGTGCCTCGACCAGGCAAGCCCAGGGTTTCGAACTGGTGACCTCAGCATTTCCAGGTCGACGCTTTATCCACTGCGCCACCACAGGTCAGGCTCTAACAATGCTGACTAAAGACAGCAAAGGTAATCAGAGACAAAAACGGTCATTTCATAATGATTAAGCAGACATTGAATCAAGAAGACATAACACTTCTTCATATATATGCACCAAACCAAGGAGCACCAAAATATATGACAGCTACTGACTGACCTAAAAACAAAAACCGACAAAAATACAATCATACTTGGAGACCTCAATACACCGCTGAGGGCTCTAGATCATTCATCCAAAAAGAAAATCAATAAAGAAATATTGGCCTTAAACAAAACACTAGAGCAATTGAATATGATAGACATGTATAGGACATTTCATCCCAAAGTGCCAGATTATACATTTTTCTCTAGTGTACATCAAACATTCTCAAGAATGGATCATATGTTAGGCCACAAAAATAACATCAACAAATTCAGAAAGATTGAAGTTATACCAAGCATATTCTCTGATTATAAAGCCTTAAAACTAGAATTCAACTGCAAAAAAGAGGTAAACAAATCCACAAAAATGTGGAAACTAAATAATATACTTTAAAGAAATGAGTGGGTCAAAGAAGAAATAAAAGCAGAGATCAAAAGCTACATACAGACAAATGAAAATAACAATACGACATATCAGAATCTCTGGGATGCAGCAAAAGCAGTAATAAGAGGGAAGTTTATATCACTACAGGCCTATATGAACAAACACGAGAGAGCCCAAGTAAACCACTTAACTTCACAGCTTAAGGAACTTGAAAAGAAGAACAAAGGCAACCCAAAACCAGCAGAAGAAAGGAAATAATAAAAATCAGAGCAGAAATAAATAAAATAGAGAACACAAAAACTATAGATAAAATTAATAAAACAAAGAGCTGGTTCTTTGAAAAAATCAACAAAATTGACAAAACCTTGGCAAGACTCACTAAGGAAAAAAGCGAAAGGACTCAAATAAACAAAATCCAAAATGAAAGAGGAGAAATCACCACAGATATCATAGATATACAAAGATTATTGTAGAATACTATGAAAAACTATATGCCACTAAATTTAATAATCTAGAAGAAATGGATAAATTTCTAGAACAATACAATCTTCCTAGACTGTGTCATGAAGAAGCAGAAAGCCTAACAGACCCATAAGCAGGGAGGATATTGAAACAACTATCAAAAACCTCCTCAAACATAAAAGTCCAGGCCCAGATGATTATACTAGTGAATTCTATCAAACATTCAAAGAAGACTTGGTTCCTATTCTTCTTAAAGTCTTGCAAAAAATTGAAGAAGAAGCAATACTTCCAAACACATTTTATGAGGCCAACATAACCCGCATACTGAAACCTGGCAAGGAAACACAAAAAAAGAAAACTGCAGACCAATATCTCTAATGAATACAGATGCTAAAATACTAAACAAAATACTAACAAATCAAATATAACAACACAGGCCCTGGCCGGTTGGCTCAGTGGTAGAGCGTCGGCCTGGCATGCAGGAGTCCCGGGTTCGATTTCCATCCAGGGCACACAGGAGAAGCGCTCATCTGCTTCTCCACCCCTCTTCTCTCCTTCCTCTATGTCTCTCTCTTCCGCTCCCGCAGCCAAGGCTCCACTGGAGCAAAGTTGGCTCGGGCACTGAGGATGGCTCTGTGGCCTCTGCCTCAGGTGCTAGAATGGCTCTGGTTGCAACAGAGCAATGCCCCAGTTGGGCAGAGCATCGCCCCCTGGTGGGCATGCCGGGTGGATCCTGGTTGGGCACATGCGGGAGTCTGTCTGACTGCCTCCCCGTTTCCAACTTCAGAAAAATACAAAAAAATAAAAAAATAAAAATAACAACACATTAAAAAAATAATACATCATGATCAAGTGGGATTCATCCCAGAATCACAAGGATGGTTCAACATACGTAAAATGGTTAATGTAATACACCATATCAACAAAACAAAGAACAAAAACCACATGATCTTATCAATAGATGCAGAAAAGGCATTCAATAAAATACAACACAATTTTATGTTTAAAACACTCAACAAAATGGGTATAGAAGGAAAATATCTCAACATAATAAAGGCCATTTATGATAAACCATCAGCTAACATTATATTAAATGGCATAAAATTGAGGACTTTCCCCCTAAAATCAGGAACAGTATACAAAGAACCCATAAAACTCAACAACAAACAAACAAACAATCCAATAAAAAAAATGGGAAGAGGACATGAACAGACACTTCTCCCAGGAAGAAATACAAATGGCCAACAGATATATGAAAAGATGCTCATCTTCATTAGCTATTAGAGAAGTGCAAATCAAAACTACAGTGAGATACCACCTCACACCTGTTAGATTAGCTATTATCAACAAGACAGGTAATAAGAAGTGTTGGAGAGGCTGTGGAGAAAAAGGAACCCTCATCCACTGTTTGTGGGAATGTAAAGTAGTACAGCTATTATGGAAGAAAGTATGGTGGTACCTCAAAAAATTAAAAACAGAACTACCATATGACCTAGCAATCCCTTTACTGGGTATATACCCCAAAACTCAAAAAACATTGGTACGTAAAGACACTTGCAGCCTCATGTTCATTGCAGCATTGTTCACAGAGGCCAAGAAACAACTGAAAAGCCCTTCAACAGATGATTGGATAAAGAAGATATGGTACATATATATAAACTATGGAATACTACTCAGCCATAAGAAATGATGACATCGGATCATTTACAACATGGATGGACCTTGATAACATTATATTGAGTGAAATAAGTAAATCAGAAAAAACTAAGAACTATATGATTCAATACATAGGTGGGACATAAAAATGAGACTCAGAGACATGGACAAGAGTGTGGTGGTTATGGGGGTGGGGGCAGGGAAGAGAGTGTGGGGGTGGGGGAGGGGAGGGGCACAAAGAAAACCAGATAGAAGGTGACAGAAGACAATTTGACTTTGGGTGATGGGTATGCAACATAATCAAATGTCAAAATAACCTGGAGATATTTTCTCTGAACATATGTACTCTGATTTATCAATGTCACCCCATTAAAATTAATAAAAAGTAAATAAATTAATTAAATTAAATAAACTTTCCATTCTGGTTTGCCTTAGTCGTTAGCCACAAATGTCTATTTATTTTGATAAAGTAGATAGTAGTTGATGAATTGAGAACCACAGGTAAGAATTGATAGCTACTAAGTTTAGTTTAGTATTTTGTTTCACATGCATCAATTAACCTGTAGAGTTTGCAATCACTAGCTACCAGGCTTTACTTTTATAATTATAGAGTTTTAAACTTTACATTCAAAATTTGAGTTATTTTATTTTTATTTCAAAAATAGAGTAAAAATAAGTCTGAGAAGAACATGTTTTTTTTTTAATTCTTTTTTTTATATAATTTTATTTTTTTAATGGGGCAACATCAATAAATCAGGATACATATATTCAAAGATAACATAGCCAGGTTATCTTGTCGTTCAATTGTGTTGCATACCCATCACCCAAAGTCAGATTGTCCTCTGTCACCTTCTATCTAGTTTTCTTTGTGCCCCTCCCCCTCCCCCTTTCCCTCTCCCTTTCCCCCCTCCCCCCGTAACCACCACACTCTTATCAATGTCTCTTAGTCTCACTTTTATGCCCCACCTATGTATGGAATAATGCAGTTCCTGTTTTTTTCTGATTTACTTATTTCACTTCGTATAATGTTATCAAGATCCCACCATTTTGCTGTAAATGATCTGATGTCATCATTTCTTATGGCTGAGTAGTATTCCATAGTGTATATGTGCCACATCTTCTTTATCCAGTCATCTATTGACTGGCTTTTTGGTTGTTTCCATGTCCTGGCCACTGTGAACAATGCTGCAATGAACATGGGGCTGCATGTGTCTTTATGTATCAATGTTTCTGAGTTTTGGGGGTATATACCCAGTAGAGGGATTGCTGGGTCATAAGGTAGTTCTATTTTCAGTTTTTTGAGGAACCACCATACTTTCTTCCATAATGATTGTACTACTTTACATTCCCACCAACAGTGTATGAGGAGAACATGTTTTCTAATCACATTTTCAGTCAAATAATAGTTTTACCATAGCTTCATTTTTAACAATAAATTACTTAACAATTAAGAATAAGTTACTAAATCAGGCCTGACCTGTGGTGGCACAGTGGATAAAGAGTTGATCGGGAACTCTGAGGTCATTGTTTCGAAACCCTGGACTTGCTAGTTAAGGCACACAGAGAGTTGATGCTTCTTGTTCCCTCCTTCCCCATTTCTCAGTTTCTCTCTCTCTCTCTCTCTCTCTCTCTCTCTCTCTCTCTCTCTCCCCCCTAAAATGAATAAATAAAATCTAAAAAAAAAGAATGACAGAAATATTTTTTTTAAGTTGCTAAATCATATTTCTACAGGAAATACTTTGCTGTTTTTAAAAGATCCGTATCTTAACGTCTACTAAAATCTGTACTTCCCAGAGTTTACAAATAGCAGCCAATTTCAATCCATTCTGCTCACTTTTTCTTTGGAAGTTTTAAATTATATGACTCATACTTTTACTTTATATTGATGATTATTTTTTGAGTTTTTTTCAATTTAACTCTGTTTCCTCCAAAACTTAATTCTATTTTTTTATTTTGCTCCACTTTTTTTTTTTAATTTTATTTATTCATTTTTTTAGAGAGGAAAGAGAGACAGAGAGGGAGAGAGAGGAGTGAGAGACAGAGAGAGAGAAGGGGGGAGGAGCTGGAAGCATCAACTCCCATATGTGCCTTGACCAGGCAAGCCCAGGGCTCGAACCGGCGACCTCAGCATTTTCAGGTCCACGCTTTATCCACTGCAGCACCACAGGTCAGGCTATTTTGCTCCACTTTTTATGTCAACATTTTTAGTCCCAATTTTGCTTTTTTTTTTTTTTTTTTTAATCAGCTGCACTTTAGACTTGACAAATACATTCTTTTTTATGAAGGAAAAATATTCAAATTAAAGCATGGGTCTTTTGTTTATGTAAAAGAAAATGGATTTTTTAAAAATATTAACTTTCTATTATAGACTCAACTTGTGACAAAACATTGTAAACATAGTTGTAATTTTAAGATAGAGTATAAAAGTTTTTAAAATACCAACTAACATATAACTTACATCACTACAAAATGTGAAAGATGGGTAGAAGAAAGTATAACATGCTAATTGCCTTACCTTGCATAGCATGGATCCTGAGAAACCCCTGTCTACTTTGAGCTCTCAGAGCCATATCATAGCTGTGATTGAAGGTCCACTGTCCACTGTCAGAGAGACACTCAAAAATAAATATGTTTTGGTCTAATACAGAGTTTCTCAATCTGGACACTACTGACATCTGGGTCAGATAATTCTATGTTATAAGGGCTGTCCTGTGCGTGGTGGGATGTTTAGCAGCATCTCTGGCCTCTATCTGCTATCTAGTGTGACAACCAAAATGTCTCCAGACTATAGTGATGTCCTCTGGCAGGTTTGGGGGCATTGGGAGGGTGGGATTGAGTGATGGAATCACCCTGGCTGAGCACCACTGGTCTAATCCTACCTTAATCCAGTCGACTGGACACAGTGTAGGAGATACAACAGCCTCATCTCATGGGGAGTTCACATCACATGGGTGCTTATGGCTACCAAAGATGAGGACCAAGGTGTGGAGGGATCCCCTTGATCTACAGGTGCTGCCACCCTTCCTTTTTACAAATCTTTTATTACTCCCTATTCCCAGAGGTCCATGGCCTGCATGCCAGCAGCTCCCATAACTCATTGCACACCACCAGCGATGGCAACTCACCATTCCCTATTTTCAGGCGTTCTTTCCGCGGGCACAGTGCAGTGGAAGGCCAAGGTCAGTGTCAGGGCAGCTTCCGGCATTCCAGGCCTGTGTTAACCCTCTACTCACAAGCGGGCGATAAGATAAATGGTTGCATTATTTAAGATTATATGAATGTGTATGTATTCCAAAAAAATTTTTGGAGAAAAAATTTAAAATTTTACCAAAAACTTTCCAAATTAAGATACATAGCGATCTTCAAAAATTATTGAAACCAGAAACTGTGGGAGTTTGGGACTTTCAATTTTTATTTTACTCACTATTCTCTCATTTGATTTTTTAAAACTTATGTACCTTAATTGAAAAAAGTTGTAACAAAACTGGTTTTATTATAAATAAAAATACAATAGGATCAGTTTTTTAATGTCACATGACTAGGCTTTTCTTCTTATATCCCATTATATTTTGGGGTTTTTTTTAACATAATTTGTTTAGAGAGGAATCAAAACCAAAATACCATTGTTTCATATCAGTGCTATTTCCTCTTTTAAAAGGTGCTGCAAATGGAGAAGGATCCTGCCTTCACCACAGTGCTGGCTGTTCTGCTCTGGTAGCTTCTAAAATATGCTGTCTGGAGTTCTGGACCATTCGAAATATTGTATTGAGGCCCTGACCAGATTGCTCAGTGTATAGCCTGGTGTGGATGCCCTGGGTTTGATCCCTAGTCAGGGCACACAGGAGAAGTGACCATCTACTTCTCCACCCCTCACTCTCTCCCTTCCCTCTTTCTTCCCTTCTCACAGCCAGTGGCTTGATTGGTCTGAGCATCGGCCTCAGGCACTGAGGATAGCTTAGTTGACTCAAACATTGGCTCCAGACAGGGATTGCCTGGTGCATTCCAGTCAGGGTGTGTGCAGGAATCTGTCTTTGTATCTCCCCTCCTCTCACCTTAAAGAAAAGGGGGGGGGGAGAGAACTACTGTATTGAATATAGAGTTGATTCTAAAATCAACCATCAAGTTTGGACCGAATGATTAGCTCCTTGACTATATTTGTACATCTGAATATGCACTTCTGTCAGCATGTATATTGGTGACTATCAGACATCTATTAGGTTTGTCGCATAATGTATCTAGATCTAGAAGTGAATGGGCCAGTCAAAAAGTTGGCCAGGATCTCTGAGCATGTCATATCAGAAATTGTGTCCTTTGTCATCAGAGCTCTCATATGAAAGGAGCAGGTTAGGAAAGGCTTGGAAGAGGAAGGGAAAAACACAGACTAGATCTTGAAAGGGGACTGGGTTTGATTAGAATAAAAGAAGGGCATCCCGAGGGATCTGTCAAATCATTATGTTGAAGTTGGTCAGAGCAGATCCAGATTGAGGTTTATATAGTCTTGGTGCCCTCAATAAGGAAAAGAATAATATAGAGGGGTGTTTAAAGTTTCACAGAAGCTAATGCCCTTGTGCACACATTGCCAGGGACCCTTATATGCAAGGTCATCCAGCTTCTTTTGCTTCACTGAAAATCCACCTCTGTGTGCCGTGCTGAGAGTCAGTGTATGGGATGAGGAAAGGTCACAGGACATGAGATGGTTGTCCCTTTGCATTTTGAGAGGTCAGAGATTATGACGGGGCAGGGTGGAGTGGGAGTTGGAAAGTTAACAAATATTTTCTTGAGTGTCCCCTATGTATCAGATAAATGCTATGTGCATGTAAATAAAACAGACCAGTCCCTTCTCCAAAGAGCCTAGAGTTCGGGCATGGTGGTATTTGAGGAGAGAGCAACATTTGGATGAAAGTGGGCCTGGGTTTGATCGTGACACTTCCCCTTTCTAGCTGGGTGTAACTCAGTCAGGCATATTACTTCACCTCAAGAGGAAGCCAGCTAGCTCATGTCAAAATGAGAGCTGACACATGAGCCTGATGTGACATTCATATAGGATGCCTTAACAGGCTGACAGCCCATGTGACAAACCAAAGAATGACCACATTGTTGTAATGCACAGGATCGTAAGCACCATGAGGGCAGCTATTAGTAGCAGAAATATCTTACTGGTTATCTATCTGTTATAATTAAAATGTAGGTGCCATGATGGTCAGGGGCCTTCCTTGTTTTGTTCCACAGCACCTAAAAAAGAGAACCTGATATGTTGGTGACGCTCAGTAAATGTCTGTTGAATGAATGAATAAAACAAATGTCCTTGATGTTTTCCATGTAAAATAGTTTGACATGCTCATTATAGTTTCAGTCCACTTATTTCAGCCTCTTTTTCCTAGGATATTGCTGCCTCTGTTAGGCTTTCTCAACCTCAACACTATTGACACTTTGGGCTGGATAATTCTTTGCTATAAGGGCTGTCCATATCCTTGACCTCAACCCACTAAATGTCAATAGTACTGCCCTCTTGGTTGTGACAAACAAAGTGTCTCTGGACATTCTGTGATGTCCTCTGGGGAAGTCGAGAACATCGCCTCCAATTGAGAACCACTGGCCTGTGCAGTAGCTTTAGGCTTAACAAAAAAGAAGCTCTCAAAGTCTCAGAAGGGATTAAAATTCATGGAGGACAACATCTCATACTATCCTGTAATTGTCCAAGCTTATCCAGCTGTACCTACCTTCTCTGACATAGTCTCAGTGATAACAAATGAGCCAGCCATCTGTGTACCTTTTAACACACACAGTGGCAGAACCATTCTGAGCATAAGTCTGTGTGGTGCTGATAGCCATGGTACCCATGTGTAGGCGCTGTCATTAAAGCCTTAAAAATAATGCCCTTTCAAAAAAGACAAGGAGCCTAGATGGCTCTGCCTGTCCACCACATACCTACCCTGCCCTCCTCCTGCTTCTCTGTGTATGTATTGATCTCAATCATCTGCCTGGCCCTTCTAGAACAATTTTGGAAGTGGGAGGCAGGAAAGAAAAAAGAGGAAGAGAAGAAAAAGGAAAAAGAAGGTAAGAAGAACATGAACATGGTACCACTCAAAGTTAACACCCAGAATAACTAGTCTTGACCCTTGTTGGGACTACCATATAGGGTCTGTTCTATCAGTTCAACCTAAAAATAAGCTTAGAATGGTTCTGCCACTGTCTGAAGACAGTCCTTTCTTTTATGCATAAAATTATATAGAATGACTATGGGAGATGCATCTCATATTTTTCACAAGGACAGATAATTGGTGTGGAGTGCCTCTTTTGGTGGAATAGAATAAGAAATACACAAGAATGACACCAAATAAAGTATTTGAGTTAAGAGACAGGAAAGATTCATTTTCCTGTCATGTGTAAACTGTAGAACAACCCCTGGATATGAATCTACACTTGCTTGCCTCATTTATTTGACCCGCAATCTGATTAACTTGCCATCTCACTTCATTGACTATCACCACCTCTACACCTTGTGTTAAACTTTTTTCTACAGAACTTGCAAAGCAGACAGATTCTCTTGAGGCACCATTCTTAGGGGAGGAAAAATGACCTCTGCTCTCTGCCTCTAGAAAGCATTTTTAGAGGAGTATGTTCCACTTGTTTCTGACACAGAAAACCACCACATCATTTGCTGGTTGACCCTCCTCAACCAGCTTCATTGGTGACATGGGCAGCGCTCTTAGAATGTAAGTTGAATGAATGACTCTTAGCATAAGGCCGGCCTTGCACTGCTGGCTCTCCCTATGCTGGGTTTGGTTAGTTACATTTCAGCATATAAAGCTTGCCTCCTTTCCTAATTTCTCTCCCTTGTCTCTCTCCCCTTTCCCTCACTCCCAGAATTTTGACTCCTCTGACATATGTGTAAACACGTGGAGTTATGTATTTATTGCTTGTTGTCTGTGAATTTATATTTGTGTATTATATGAATGTGGTCATGCCCAGTGTAACGGTCTTCTCAAGGAGCTTCAGCAGTGAACAATGAAAAGAATCAAAATGAGAAAAGTAAAAGGCAGTACAACTTGGTGGTTAAAAGCTTAGTTTCCAGTCCAACTGTCAGCCAAGCTTCATATTCTGGATGTGTGACCTTGGGGAAGTTACTAATCTCTATGTGCCTCACTGACTCATTTGTAAATGGGTATAGTTAAAGTAGTTGCCATTTTCAGAGTGATTGTAAGGACAGAAAAGAATAATACATAAAAAGTACTGAGAATATTGCCTGATGAATCATTAACACTCAATAGATGCTATTATTCAAAGAGACTTCTCAAAAATAGTTTGGTGGGTGGTTTTTGTTTTGTTTTGTTTTTTAACGTTTCCTGCTCTAACTTGGTTTTCTTTTTATTTTAGGTTCCATTTTTGGGGCGGAGAACGCATCACACATGTCCATGTATGCCCGGCTTAGCCTGTTTACGAGCTTCTTTCAACCGATTTATTTGTTTAGCTCGAAAGTAATCACTTGAGAGTAGAAACTTCCGGTGTGAACAGACACATTATGGCTGTAAAGTCTATTTATTTGTGATTGTGCCAGAACAAATAGTATGTCAGGAAGAAATGCTATTGCTTCTTCAACTTACCAAGTAACTTTCCTAGCTTTGACTTTTAAATGCTGTCTTGTTATCGAGAGGATTTTAATTGTAGGTGGAAATGTTAACATGCAAGGCTTTGTGAAAACACTTCATACTTCCCTGTTTGTGTTATGATTTGGTTTGGCTTTTTTTTTAATGCCAGTAATCATCCATTTTCACAAAAATAAAATTAAGAATAGGACTTTGATATTTTGTTACAGACACATTTTTTCTCTTAAACCTTCCTCCTCCCATTCCTGCCTCACCAGACAGACATCTTTTTTCACCCTTTAGTCTCTTATCCCTCACTTTTCAAAGAATTTCAAGGAGTTCACTTTATTCTTTGTTATTTTTCTCCCTGCCCCTCTGTCATTTTAAAATGTGTGTGTCCAGGGTAAGAGGGTTACCCATAGCCTTTAGCTTGCTGGTGGAATCACTGATGAGAATCAAGCTTTTTCAGTGATACTTAAACAGAGTGTATAGTTTGGGGTTCTGCTAAACTTCCACTGATCCTGCCTATGCAAGGGAAACTTAGGTTTGCTGTGTGACTATATGAGGACAGAAGTAATGAAAAGTCAAATTAATTTAGTCCTGATTTGTAGACTTGCGTTTTTATTAAAAAAGACTTTCCAATATAGCAGCAATTTTCAACTGGTATGCAGCAGCACACTGGTGTGCCTCGTGAATTTTTAAAACATGTACTACGGAACTATCTAGTCAGGAATCCTGATCCTTTTTCCCTTAGATTTCCAGATTTAAAAATGTCAACAACTAACACAACAACAGCTATCTGGTGTGAATGAATCGAAATTATACATATTTTTTTGTCAGATCGGCAAAATAAATTTTTTTGGTGTGCCACAGAATTTTAGTAATGAGTTTATGTATACCATGAGATAAGAAAGGTTGAAAATTGTTGTAATACAGTGTTACATTTATTTATATTATATGAAGTTTATTTTATTAGAAAAGTCTCATAGTTAGAGATGTTCCTAAAATGTTACTTAGAAAGGAAATACTGATCTTAATCTGGTATAACACTAGTTATCGTTTTTAAATTGGTATTAAGTTGCAATTTATACGTTATTTGGAACCAGAAGTTCTACTGTAATGGATTGCCTGATGTCCTGCCCTTTGTACTTGTATAAATATTGCTGTGTACAAATTCTGTATCAGAATAATGACAGTATTATATATAATTTGACTTATTTTAATATTATATCCTTATTTTTGTCACAGTTGTCTACAGTTTTTATTACAAGCAGATTTTTATGCAGCTGATATCCTAAAATCAGTAAAGACTCTTCAACAAGTAAAAAAAAAGCACTTAGAGTATGTGCATTTTCATTTTACACATATGGAAATTCTGTTAGCATGAATTTTAAAATAGTACAAAACAACAACAACAACAGTGTGTAAATCAGTAAGGTTCTGGATCATGAAGGAGAATTATGACATGCAAAGCTGACTGCAATCAGGGATGGACTTGTGGGATTTCACTGGTTGATTCAGCAGACGACGGTGATGGAGTGTTCACCACGGGGGCTTAGCCGGGTGCTGGCGCTGGCCATACGGCGATGCCTGTGTGCCTCACCTTGAGAAACCCACCAGGTATTGGAAATGGGTTCAACATTGCAAATAACTTATAAAATAGGTTTCAGTGACTAAACCTGACCAGACCAACCTATTAACCATTTCAAAAAGAAACATTCCTTTTATAGTTATTTATGCAGACAGGACTTACAATTGCACATTGTGTGTAACTTCACCCCAGGGCTGATATGCTCAGAAATGTATGGGATTTTGCTCTACTGATTACCATAGTTGGTCACAGAAGTATTATTTTTGATTCAGTTTGGTCTGTTGTCAAAGAACATTTGTTAGTGAGTTTGCTAGGAAAAAAAATAGACGTCAGCATGTGCAATCATGGATAAAGAAGCAGGCACTTCAGCAATTTTGGTAAATGTTGTTTTCATATAATGTTCAATACATCCTTTCTAATAAGTAGTAAAAACTTAATTGGATCAGTCATCCATTTTCACACAAGTTAAAAAGCATGTACTGATGGGTAATCTACTCTTTTTTAAAGATTTATGTCGCGGACACAATGAACTACTCGGAGACCTGATGAAATGCTCCGAGGGGCTGCGAGGAGGCAACAGTCTTGGTCAGCAGATCCAAGGACTGAAGCCCCTTCCCCAGCCTTACTCAAATATTTATTAGCCTTTACAAATAACTCAAAATAACAGGCAGAAGAAGTTTTAGGGGGTGAAGTAAAGGACAAGGAACAGGCTGACTTCTAATCTCTGTTCTGAGAGCCTAAACATTTCTTGTTGCTGAATCTTATCCTGTTGTTTTGCTGTTTCCAGCACGCAGTTTACAGTAAGAAGTCAGAGAAGTCCCTGGACTCTCGTCCACTTGGGGCTTTTGCCCTACGGTGCCTCATTGTCTCTAATTGTTATCCTAACTCTGTATATTTTTCATAGCATATTCCTACAGATTTACAAATAGCAACTCAGTTTGTTAAGGTGGTAGACTGAATGCCCATAGCCAGGAGAAGGGGTAAGGCTTGTGCAGGACACTGGGAACTTGCCCACTGACTCAGAGCTTTGCCATTTGTCACCTCTCCTCTTCATGACTTGTTATTAAGGAATAATACTCTCTTTTAGTGTACAGTTCTGTTTGGTTATTATATTAACCTGTTACCAAATTTAACACCTTTAAAATGTTTTAAAAAAATAACTTGTAATCGGATCTCATGCAGATGCTTTAAAATAATTATATGTGAGGCATACAACGTGTTGCAGTACAAAGACTCATGTTGTTTCTCCTATGCCCTAGAATGGTCTCTCCATGATGTTGGAACTTTATAGGTGAGAAAAAGCAAGATAAGGCAAAGCAAGAATTTATATAAAAAAAAACTAAGGCAACAATGTACTTTGATGTAAATATTTTGAATGGATGGAATTCATTATAAGGTAGAAATGCATCTTATGTCAGAAGCTACTGACCAAACTTAAGTGCTCCTTTGGATTTCGTTAAAAACATTGACTTTCATGAAAACTGTCATTTCTGATTTCAATCATTTTTTCCAAAACAACATTTTTTCTAAACCATAGCAAAGTTTGTGACAAAACAATTTTCTTATAACCTCTCCTATATAACTGAAGACCTTTATCCTTCCCAACATTTCACTTGGAAAAGAAGAAAAAAAAGTTTTAAAGTGCAATTTTTAACTCTCTAGACTTAGTTCAATCTAAGAAATCAAGTCATAGCTCTTATATTTGCAGAGCCAGGTTAATTTAATGGTTTAACAGCAAGCTGAATAATATGATAGTTAGATAAAGTAAGTTAAATAAGTTATACAGTTCCAGTATATCAAGCATACCTATCAAAGGAGTGGAGAGGATGGAATAGTTTTAATAATGTGGTTGTCACTTCAAATGACAGGTTCCCTGAATATTAGTTCCTGAAGCAATAGTAGTTTTATTTCAAAGCCAGAAGTCTAGAGATACGAGGTTTCATATTTGGTTAAGCAGTTCAACAATGTTAGAATAGACACCTGCTCTTCTTATCGTGCTGGTCTGCTATCTTTACTCTTGTTGACACTACCTCTTCTCATAGTTGCAAGATAGCTGCTGTGGCTCCAAACATCGCATCCTCATATAAAACACCCCAAAAGGAAGAAAGAGGGGGGACAAAAGGGCTCTCTTCATGGACTGGGTTAAACCCCAAAAGTCTTGTTTAAGTTGAAAAAAAAAAAAACATAAAGAGTCCTCTGGACTCAGATCAAGTTTGCTTTTTACTTCTATTTGCTCCAGAAGCAGCTAATAAACCATGCAAAGGATATTGCTATGGGTATAAAATGTGGGTGGGTTACCTCCTTTGCCCTTCATAGAGGGAGTCCTGAAGGTCACCGGTCTTGAGGCAAGTCACACAGTGACACATTTGCCTAGTGAATGAAGAACTTTTTTGGGATTCACTGTATTTGATAACCCCAGCCACTTTGGTGCAGAGACAACTTAAATTGCTGCTAAGACAGTAAGTCTGCTACTCAGTCCACCATGGCATTCAAATTTCATGACTAAGTTTGGAGCCTTTAAAATTTTGAAGGGTCTGCACTGGGACAATCTTATCCTGTCTGATGGGGTTGGTTCACCCTTTATGTCTAGTTCACCTTCTGAAAGCTTAACAGCAGTTGAGTTGGAAAAAAGGGAGGGAAGACTTTGGACATAAACAATAAATGCAAAAAGTATGTTGGTGTGACACAGTAAAATCTGTTCAGAGCACCACCAGTGGCTTGGAGCAGTTGGAGTTAGGGTCTGAGAAGGGAGTGGGAGAACGTAAAAGCCCAGAGGAGGGGTGACCAGGCCAAGAAAGGCTTCCAGAGTCTTGGGTCTGGGTCCAGCACAGACCTGATGTTCAGCTAGGACCTAGGGGTATGCTTATACAGGTTAGTTATGCCTATGCCGTCTTAGTTGTTAAATATAGCACTTCCTTTGCTCTCTAGAGGGATTCCCTGGCAGAGCAGGAGTATGGGCTTTCCAGGGAGTGCTGCACAAAAGCAACTAGAGAAGAGAAAATGGAAACCAGGGCTGGGGAGGCATGAGGCCAGGGTGGTGGAGGGGCCAATCTTTGAAAGGCCTTCTATGGCAGGTAGAGAAGTTTACACTCATCCTATAGATCTTGTAAAGGGTAGACCCAATTCCTCCAACTCAGGTGGGGAGACTAAACCTTGACTCAGCCCTCAGACCTGGGACCCTGACACTTCTCAGGGGCAGGGCACTTGAGAATGTAGAAGCCTGATGGTGAAGACTTCACAGAAGTACTTGTGTTTCACTTCTTTTTTTAAAAAGAGAGAAAGGTGGGTAGGAAATGAAAAAAAAAAAAAAAGGGAAGAAGAGAGAGAGGGAATAAGAGAGGTAGGAAAGAAAAGAAAGAAAAAATGAGAAAGGGAAAAGTAGAAACCAATATGGCAAAATGACAAGATTTGGCAAGGCTGAAGAGTGCGCAGAGATCTTATTGCTATGGCTACTGATTTGTTATACACTTCTCCCCTTTGCTTATTTCATTTTCTTAAAAAAATGAACATGATCAGGTAGAAATGAAAATAGATCTGATCTTTTTGAAAAAGACTCCAAAGTGCTTGTTTTTGACCCAATTATTCCATACCAGGACATGAATGGAAGATACCTATTTTCATTGCCTCAAGAATAGTGACTTCTCTCGCCTTAGTTGGGGGGCTGGGGGAGGAGGGAGACAAATACTAAATAAATTAATATCCAAACAAGCTATTTTAACAGAAGTCTTCCCTAGGTACATTGTGCTTGTTCTGGTACAATGAATAAAGTATTCTGAAACACAACTAACCTTTTATTATTATTATTAATATAATTAACAATGCAAGTACCCTTTAATAGATTCACTGACCTAAGAAGCTGTGAGGTAGAGGGGCCATCTCCCCAGATGCTTCCTCTAGCTCTGTGGCACTTCTCTCCTTTTCCTTTACAGCGGGCTGTCATTTCTCATTACTCTTCACCTCAACTCTCATCAGACTAAAACCAAAGCAAACCAGAAACAAGTTTGTCCCATGCTGTCTGAAGACTTGGAGGTATGCCTCTAACCATCTGGGGCACCAGTTACAAATGCCCTTTCCTGGGTCCCACCGCAATCTTTCCTGATGAGACTCTCTCAGCCCCACAAGCACTGACGGTCATTCTTACTGTTAAAATCTGAGACTCTCTGGCTATGGATTCTCCTATAAAAAAATATATCCATGAACTCAAGGCCACATAAAGCAAACAGGCTGTCTCTGTGCCTGAGCCTGGAGTAGTCCAGGAGAGTCCTGACACTTGTTTCATGTGTGTCTCAGGTGCTAAATACTCTGAAAAGCACTGGTCTGACTGACCTCTATTTTCTGAACTTCAATCCCTTGGGTGTATGTGTGTGTGTGTGTGGGGGGGAGTTAGTTGAAGAGAGATTTACTTCCTGGGCCTGTCTGTCTTTAGGTTAGCTGAGATTTTTGATGACTGGTCCTTGAATAATTAACATCTACTGGTCTTATGACCTGGGGAGAAATAAGGAAAATAGTTATTCCTAGTTTCCAAATCTGAGACTGTTTGCACAGACTGATTGACTTTTACAATGCCGACCATTTACCAGACATAAAAGTTGGCTACACCCTCTAATGACATCCCTCTTGGACTAAACACTTAATAGTTTATATGATGCTCAACTAAAGTTTCAACATATTTACTACACCCATTTTTAGTTATTTCAAGTAAAAATGATTACTTTATGTTTTATGTTCATAAAAACACTTTAAAGCAGTATAGAGCTACTGCTTCTTCCTTTTAAAGAGATATGCAGATTTCTATCTTGCATTTTAAATTGACAAGCCTCCAAATATCTTAATCTGATGGTCAATAAAAGAATATGCATGAGCCCTAGTTGGCTGGTTAGGGCATTGGCCCAGTGTGTGGAAGACTCAGCTCTGATTCCCGGTCAGGGCACACAGAGGAAGTGCCCATCAGCTTCTCCACCTTTCCCTCTCTCCTTCCTCTCTATCTCTCTCTTCCCCTCCTGCAGCCAAGGTTCCACTGGAGCAAAATTGGCCCGGATGCTGAGGATGGCTGCATGGCCTCCACCTCACGCTCTGGTTGCAACAGAGCAACGCCCTAGACAGGCAGAGCATCGCCCCCTGGTGGGCTTGCCGGGTGGATCCTGGTAGGGGGCATGTGAGAAACTGTCTGCATCCCTGCTTCTCACTTCAGAAAAATACAAAATAATTTTTTTTTTAAAAAAAGAATATGCATAAAAGCTAACAGAACATGAGTACCATGCTTAGATGCCTATAGTACCAGTCACAGCCTCACACAACAACAAAGTACTCCAGACTGAAAATACTGGTGTATTTATATAATGCAAAGAGAAATACAGATATAAATCCTTAAAACAGAAGGTACATTAATAAAAGTGTAGCATTTTTAGCAAAAATTATACAGTACTTGCAGAATTTAGTCTTTCAATGTAAGATTACAATGTGTCTAAGAAACATTATTTAAAATTATAGTTCTCATTAATTTAAAATAACCATCAGTAGAACAGCACAGTTTACCCTAGCAAACATTTTAAGGAAACACTTTGTCTGCTAGAAGTACAGTATCATTATATGCCATTCATTTATACCATGAACAAAAGAACAATTTTCAATGTGTAAATTAGTTTCATAAGCCAGAATAAAACTGGGCTTCCAAAGCACAAGCTGTTTCCATAAAATTATTTTAATTTTTATTGGCAAAAAATAGTGAAACAATTTTGATTGAGTACTCTGCTTCTCAGAGCCCCCCTCCCCAATCCGTGAACTGCAATCACTACATACAAAAACATGCAATACTCTATTTTCTCCATATCATTACTAACCAAAACACCTTTTAACTTTTAAAAGTAACAGTTTTACAGAAATGTTTGCAGTCAAGATTGGTATAATGCAGACAGCAGTTGTCACTGACCTGTATTTTCTAGCAGTGTAAGTAACTCAGGAAACAAATCTTACCTGTTACTGCTTAATAAAAACAACTTCCTGGCTAATCACTCCCAGAGCTTCTCTTCAAATTCAATCTCAATACTGAACAAAGTTTTCAACACTTCCAAAAAACCAGAGCAGCACAACTGACTCCATGGCTGGCAATTCAGAGAATTTAAGACAACCCACCACCCCCTTCTCCTGCTTCCAAAAGAAGACCCTCAAGAAATCCAACTTCGTATAAGTCCCCCTAGTTTCCTCTACTTCACTGTAAAATGTAATGCCACTTGAGGTTGTCAAAAATAGCTTCTGTAGAAAACTGGCCGTGGTCTTTAGGAAACGTTGCATGAAGAAAATTAGTTTAGCCTTTATTTTCAAAAGTAATAACATGGAATAAAGGACATCAGTACCAATACAAAGACTCCAGGGCCTATTTTCAGGATGAAAACACATTTAGGACGACAATGAGCAGAGCTGGGGTGGGGCTGGAAATAGAACCCCTCCCCACAAAGGAGTCTGTACAAACCAAGTGCTAATCCACTTTGAGTCGTTTTGAAGGCAATTTAGACAATTAAAACGGGGGCAGAGGGGGAAGAAACGACGTCAGTGTCGAAGCCAAAGGAAAAGGCTGGGTGGAGGTGTAAGTGGAGGGAGAACCCTTACACACCAATGCCTTTCAAGTCACAGGGGAGGGTAGCTGGGGTGGCCTGGGGGCTCTGGCAGCAGGGAAACTGGGCCCTGAAGCAGTCCCTCAGCTCCCTGTTGAAGAGGAAGCACACAACAGGGTTGATGCCGGCCTGCGCGAAGGTCAGCCACACGGAGGCCGTCAGGTAGGCCTGGGGGACCGCGCCGGGCCGCACCAAGACCCGCAGGTAACTGGCCACGACGTATGGCCCCCAGAGAAGCAGGAAGAGCAGCGTGATGGCATAGAACATCTTGCACAGCCTCTTTTCCGTCTTAAATTCCTCGAGTACGAGCAGGCGACGCGCGCCACGACCGGGTCCCGCGGGCCGGATGCCCACGAGCGCGGGTGGCGTCGGTCCGCGGCCGAAGCCAGCCGTCCAGTTGGCGGCTGCCTGGCCGGTGGCACCGGGGCCGTGGAAAGTCCAGTCGTGGCTGACGGCGGGCACTAGGCGCGCGGGCCTCATTTTGCGGCGGTCATGGATAAAGAAGAGCAGGCGGAGGTAGACCAGGTGCGTGGCGCCCACGACCGCGGCCAGCAGCAGCAGGAAGCCGAGCGCGCCGGGGGCGCCGTCGGGCCGCTGGTCCAGGGCGCACGGCGCGTCCTCGTCGTCGCCGCCGCCGCCGTCCAGTACCGGCGGGAAGGCCGCGGCCAGCGCCAGCGCCCAGGCGGCGCACACCAGCATGGCGGCGCACGGCCAGCCGGCCAGGCGTTCGGCGTAGAAGCGGTGGTGCGCGATGGCCAGGTAGCGGGTGACGCCCACGCCGAGCAGCAGGAAGGCGGCGTGGAAGCAGAAGAGCGCGGCCAGGAAGGCGAGCAGCTTGCAGCCGAGCGCGCCCGGCGGGGTCCCAGCAGCGGCGGCCGCGCGCCGCGCCGCCAGCATGACGGCCGGGAGGCAGGCCAGCGCGCGCAGCCCGTCGGCCAGGCACAGGTCGAGCAGCAGGTAGTACGGGGCGCGGTGCAGGCTGCGCTCCCGCACGATGAGCAGCGCGAACAGCACGTTGCCCGCCAGGCTCACGCACAGCAGCAGGCTGAGCGTGGCCAGCTTGATGCCCAAGGTGGCTGCCTCGCCTCCACTGCTACCTGGTTCGCTGGCGTTCGCCATCGCGGCCTTCCGGGCCCGACGCTCAGCTCCAGGGCCGCCCGGCCCAGGCTCTGCCACCGCACGGGCCCGGCGCGAGCTACCCGGCCGGCGGGGCTCAGCCCGCGGCCGGCTGGCGCCTCCTGGGCTCCCTGCGCCACCGCGTCGCCGCCGCCATCTCGGTAACGCTGCGCGCGGGAGGGACAGCCACTCCCTGCGCCTGGGGCGCCGCGGGCTTCACTGCGGACAGGGCCGCCGGCTCCCGCAGACCCCGCGTCCTCCGCCGCCGCGCCTCTTGACTCTGCCCCCCCCCCCTCCCCGGCGCCGCCGCCGCCGCCGCCGCCGCCGCCGCGGAGCCCCCTCCCCTCAGCCTTAGCGCGCAGCGTGGCCGCCGCCCGGGCCGGGCTTGGGGGCGCCGCCTTAGCAGCTGCGGGGTCGGTAGGCGGCCGGGAGGGAGATAGGGTTCGGGACGCGAGGTGGTGACAAGTCGTGTTTGACCCCAGGTAACAGGGGTCTGGCGACGGCATCCGGCGCCCGCGCTGGGGTCAAGGTGGCGGTACGCAGGGTGGAGGTGGGGGTGGGGACGGCTGCTTGGGTTGGCGGGGTCGGGAGGCCTCAGAGGAGCAGGAATATCTGGGATGAACCTTTTGCTTGAAAGCTAATCATAATTAACGGTAGTGATCATCATAATCATAATCTTGTAATCGCCAGTGTTCAGGTGAGCAATGACATTGGCGGCAGTGTTCTGGGAGCTTTACAAGCCTTGTGTCCACAGTCACTACAGAGTTGGTTTTAATTGTAACACCACTTGTATCTGAGGAGGCAGAGCTCCGAGGTCAGGGAAGTTGAGATAGGGTGAGCTGTGGAGCTGGGATTTGAGTTTCACTAGGTCAGATTTCCAGGGGTGAACTCCCAGTGATTGTGCAGCAGGCCCAGATCTCTGCCTCACCCGTGATCCCTTGAAGACTTATGTCAGAGAAAAGAAATTCAGCCTTTTCTTGAAAGTGACTTGGGAGGTGAACCCCGTAGCACCTTCCTCCAACGGTGTCTTTTTTCTGGGTGAGCCTGAAAGGGCAGCCCCCAGTCTGAGCCTCAGCACACCGAGTTCTGGTCATTTTTACACACACAGGGCAGCCCCCAGTCTGAGCCTCAGCACACCGAGTTCTGGTCATTTTTACACACACCATTCTCTCTGCCTGGTCCAGCCCCACAGCTTCCATCTTGTGGGCCATCCTGCTGATCAGTTTATCTTACTCTATGTCACTGCCCATCCAGTCCCTTCATAGCACTGACAATTTATTGTTCCATATTTTGATTTGTTTTAAAAATCTTATTCTTTCAGCTAGCCTCTAAGCTCCATGAAGGCAAGGGTTTATGCCTGTTTCTTTGTGCCACAGTATCCCAAATGCTTAGCATAGTCAAGCCAGAATTAAGGAATAGAACATTATTTGTTGCCTACCTGTAATGGGCATGACAAGCACTTTGATGGGTATTTCCAGGACAACACAAGATCATAGAAGGCCTGGGTCCTCAAGCTTAAGGAATCTAAACTTTAGTCTGTAGGCGTTAAGGAACCGTTGACGGTTTTTTTGTTTTTGTTTTTAATTATATTTATTCATTTTAGAGAGGAAAGAGAAAGGGAGAGAGAGAGACAGAGAGGGAGAGAGAGACAGAGAGAGAAGGTGGGGAGGAGCTGGAAGCATCAACTCCCATATGTGCCTTGACCAGGCAAGCCCAGGATTTCGAACCTGCGAAATCATCCAGGTCGACGCTTTATCCACTGTGCCACCACAAGTCAGTCCCAGGCCTGTTGATGGTTTTTTGAGGAGAGTGATATGGTTAAAGCTGTGTGCTTCAGTACAATTATCTTGGCAGTACTGTTCAAAACGAATGACAGCAGAGCCTGGAAGTGTCGTCTGGAGCCTCAGACTTCCAAGTGAACAAAAACCGCTGGGGCTACTGTGGGAATGCAAGTTCTGATTCAGTAGGTCTGGAACGGAGCTAGAGAACCTACATTTCTAACAAATTCCTTGGTGACACTAATGCTGCTGGTCCACAGGCCACACTTTGAGTAGTAAGGACTTTGATGACAGTGCGGACATTTAAAAAAATGTATGTGACAGCCAATAACGATCTCACTTAGCACCCCTAAGTGGCTTGAGTCAAGTGGCTGACCAGGCAGGTCTGCAAATATTTATTGACAGAAAAGAGAAATCAATTCTGGAGGGTATTTTGGTGAGGATTGTATTGATAATAGTAACTAGAAATGTACATAAGTTTATTTTTCTTAAGAAATAAGAAGTTTGGAGGTCAGTGTTTGCTGACGTTGACTACTGAACCAAGGACCGAGTCTCTGAAAGTCTGTATCCCCTCCCACATGTTCAGCAGGTTGCTGGCACGCCAGCCATTTCTTCTGCATTCCAGGCAGAAAGAAGGGAAGGAAGGGAGGAGCAGGAGTGTTTCAAGTAGACTTCCCTGCCATCCACGTAGGCCTCCCCTGAAGAGTGTTTTTTTTTTATTTTTTATTTTTTCTGAAGTTGGAAACGGGGAGGCAGTCAGACTCCTGTATGCGCCGGACCAGGATCTACCCGGCACGCCCACCAGGGGACGATGCTCTGCCCATCTGGGGCGTCGCTCTGTTGCAACCAGAGCCATTCTAGCGCCTGAGGCAGAGGCCACAGAGCCATCCTCAGCACCCCGGCCAACTTTGCTCCAATGGAGCCTTGGCTGCGGGAGGGAAGAGAGAGACAGAGAGGAAGGAGAGGGGGAGGGGTGGAGAAGCAGATGGGCGCTTCTCCTGTGTGCCCTGGCCGGGAATCGAACCCGGGACTCCTGCACGCCAGGCCGACATTCTACCACTAAGCCAACTGGCCATGGCTTCCCCTGAAGAGCTTTTAAGAAAACCTACACTATAACAAACACATGTCAGTGGCTACCACTAACAGAAAAGGAGGTTGAGAAATAAGTTTCTTAATTTTTTTTGAAAGCAAGACACATAGCCATAGAGAATGAGATCCTGCCTTGATGTGCACCTTGGTACTTGGGCTACTTCTGCCCAAAGGAAGGGATGCCTTCTTATAACCTACACAAAGACACCCAATTCTGGTTCCTTTATGGTAATGCCAATGGCAGTCTTCATTTACTGAGCACTTCCTACATGTGATGCACTGTGATGAATAGTTGACGTGCTATTTCATCATTGTAAGGGCCATGTTTATAGTAGATACTGTCACAGTCTCCATTCTTCAGGTAACGCAAATAGGTTTAGTAATTTGTTCTGGCTTTCACTGCAAGTGAATGTGAGTGCTGGGATTGTGAAGCACATGTCTGGCCCTAGAGCCCACACTCATTATTCCATATATATTGCCTCTTTATCATAACTGCAGTAAAAGTTATTAAGTTTCTGAAAACAAACAAAAACTACTGGTGTTCATGTTCACAGAATTATAGTCCCTTCATAGAGGGGAGGATTTTTTTAAAACTATCTAATCTCACGCTTTTATTTCATAAATGGAGTGACTCAGTAATGATTGAATGGGACACAAAAGCTAGATCTTCTCACTTCTAGGTCAGTACCCTTCCCACTTAGTTGAAATAATAATATTTGTTCTAGTGAACACGTGGCATTGTACAAGACACTGAACCTCTTGGGGACTCCAGTTGTCCCATTTATAAAATGGGGCATTGGACTAACTGATTCTGAGGGTCCTTATTTCTGAAATCCAGTTTGTATATTAGACAATGCAAGTTAAATGGTTATACAATCCCAAATGGAGAGAGATGTATTCTTCAGACAAAGACACAAAAGAAGAGACAGTATAAATTAGATTTCTCTGTGTTTTCTACTTCTCTCTGGCTCAGTATGTTTCTGTTTTGAAATTTAAAATTTGGTTTAGTCATTTACCCAGGATCAAATAGCAGAAGCAGCAATAGAAAACCATAGCTCTCACAACATTTATATATCTCCTTCTTTCAGGCTCTACCTTTGCTCAGTAGATTACTATTTAATACCCCTGGCTGGGTAGCTCAGTAGGTTGAAGTGTCATCATAATACTTCAAGGTTGTGAGTTTGATCTCTGGTCAGGGCACATATAAGAATCAACCAATGAATGTATAAATAAATGGAACAATAAATTGATGTTTCTCTCTCTCTCCCTCTCTATCCCTTTTTCTCTAAAATCAATCTATAAATAAAATGTAAGATTAATACTTAAGAAAAAACATATTAATATTCCTTTGTCAGAATCAACTTGTTTCCCTTTTACTGTTTCTAGGAAGCTTCAGACAAGAATTTATAATAGTGTCTCAGGCTCCAAGTTAAGTGATACGGGCTCCATCTATGATATTATGAAAAATATTTCTTCATTTTGCATATAACCAAATTCTTCTTTTTGCATATAAATAGAGAAGTTGAGACTCCCCCCCCCCCCCAAAATCAGATTTGTCACTTCTTTACTGGACATAAAGATGGTGTGAATAGTAATAAAAATCCATACTGTGCAGAGGAACTAGTTGACACATTGATACATAGGCCATGAGTGCCAATATCATCAAGTCAATTTGGGAAATGTCTCCTATCCAACCTCAGGTTTCTGGCCAGTCATCTGCCAATGGGTGCACTGAACACCAAGTTAAGGAAGGTTGGCTTGACTTAAGCCCATCCCAACTTTTAGAAAAATGAGCCAAAGTCAAGGTCCAATGGATGTTGGGTTATTAAAGGACAGCATTCAGATAGACTTTTCCATGGGAGGGAGTCATTACTTCAGGAATGAAAATGGGCTTGCAGTTAAGTGTCCAGTGGTTTCTATTCAGTGTGCATCCTTAGCCAAGTCCCATGCCTCCTCTGAATCTCTGAGGCTTGTTGTGAGGAAGATTCCCTTAAAGGTGAACCATTTACAGACTAGCAAAGCTGTGTGCACAAGTGGTAGCTACCATTATTTTTATTTTCAATTTTTCCATTGATTTGAGAGAGAAAGAGGAAGTGGGGAAAGAGAGAGAGGCATCAGCTCATTTTTCCACTTAGTTGTTTCATTTAATTGTTCATTCATTGCTTGCTTCTTGTCCATGCCCTGACTGGGGATCAAACCCATGACATCTGTGTGCCAGGACAAGGCTTTATCCACAGACTGTAAAGGCTTTGGCTAATGATAACTGTTATACATATTTCCCACTCCAAATTAGCCTAGCAGGATTTCCTGTACAAAGTACGTTCTTAATTTGTGTGCAGGTATGCGTGTCAGTCCATAAAATCAAGCATGCAAGAAATGTAAGTGCTCCCTAGAAACCTAATTTCTTACTCTGAGTTGCCATTTTGCATGCTGATGGAGGAAAATACAACTTCAGTGCTTCTTGGGTTTCATTATGGTGCCTTGCTTCTTCAGGATATAACATAATTCCAGGGTAATGCCTAGATTGCTAGTACACAGACATTCAGGATACGCCTGTGTCTACGTGTCTGTGTGTGTGTTGGGGGGGTATTCCATCTGATGTTTGATCAGTTGTTGCCATACTGTTCCTGTCCTTATAAGCCATTATGGCTTAGTGATTCTTAGCTGCCTTATACCTGACTTAGGGTTGAGAATGCCTATGCTATAAATATTTATACATCTTTAGCCATTCCTCTCAGCAGTAGGCCTGGGAAATTGGGTACAGAACCCCTCTCACAGGACCCTTTTCTTCTCTTTCCTTCTGCCTTCATTTTGGGGGACTCCCCATCTACTCTAGCAGAGAGGAAAACCAGTTCTTCCTTGTTTTTCTGGACAATATAATTGGTCAGTTTTCCTGAGAATCTGTGCTCCTAGAATTTAGATATTTGAAAAAAACAAAAGCCAGTTAGCTACTTGCCTTAAACCTCTCTTTGCAAGGAAGCTTGGAACCTGCTGTCTGCTTAAATATTGGGAGTGAAAGGGAAAAACAGAGGAAGAAAAATGATCAGTTCTTATCTCAAAATAATGATTTTGCTCCATAAATTTGTTGAATGGATCACTGAATATCTTTATGTGCACATGCATGGTATATTGTAACTTTAGTGAAAATTCTTGAACAGTTGATATTCTCCATATGCAAAAGAATGAAGTTAGACCCCTACCTCACACCATATACAAAAATTATCTCAAAAATGAATCATAGACCTAAAAGTAAGAGTTAAAAACTATAGAACTCGTAGAAGAAAACATAGGGTAAATCTTCATGACTTTAGGTTAAGCAGTGGTTTCTTAGGTGTAGCATCAAAAAAACAAGTAACAAAGGAAAAAATACAGTGGTCCATCGTCTTTCTCAGGGGTTAGGTTCCAGAACCCTCCACAATAGGCGAAAATCTGTGAAGTAGCAACCTTATATTTATTTTATTATTTATATATATAAATATATATATAAATATATATATATATATTTTCTTTTTGTATTCTTCTGAAGCTGGAAACAGGGAGACAGACAGACTCCCACATGCGCCCAACTGGGATCCACCCGGCACGCCCACCAGGGGGCGATGCTCTGCCGATCCAGGGCGTCGCTCTGTCGGGACCAGAGCCACTCTAGCGCCTGGGGCAGAGGCCAAGGAGCCATCCCCAGCACCTGGGCCATCTTTTGCTCCATTGGAGCCTCAGCTTCGGGAGGGGAAGAGAGAGACAGAGAGGAAGGAGAGGGGGAGGGGTGGAGAAACAGATGGGCACTTCTCCTGTGTGCCCTGGCCAGGAATTGAACCCGGACTTCCGCACACCAGGCCGACGCTCTACCACTGAGCCAACCGGCCAGGGCCTATATATTTTTTAAGGCTTTAAAAACTCTCCCCACACTCTTATAAACCTTTCCCACACCATTAACCTTTCCCACACTCTTATAAACACTTCCTATGCTCTTAAACACTTTCTATACTCTTAAACCTATGTAATTTTAACAACATATAAAATTCTATATGTGTACTCACCAGTGGATGTACAGTAATATTCTTTTAATATGTTTTAACTAATATTTTTATATTTTTATATTTTTTTAATACTTAGACTAGAAAATGCTTATTTTGCTAAAAAATAGTTAAAACAATAAATATATAAAAATACCTATATACTGCAAAGTCCCGCAATGTAGCAAAAAATCCACAGTACAAAATTAGATATATATAATTTCAAAATCCACGCTACAGAGAAACCACGAAAAGTGAACTGCAATATGGCAAGCGATGACTGTAGATAAATTGGACTTTATTGAAAATTTGTGCTTCATATAATTTTATTAACCACTGTCACCCCAAAAAATTCAGTTAAAAAATAAAATGTTTGTGCTTCAGTTAATACTTTTAAGAAAAGAAAATGCAATGTACATAATGGGAGAAAATACTTTCAGATTATGGATCTGATGACAGACTTCTAGCCAGGATATAAAGAGAACTCACAACTCATCAATATAAGAATAAATAACCCAATTAAATATTGGGCAAAGGATTTGAATAGACTTTTTTTTTTGAAAAGACATACAAATGGTCAGTAAACTTAGAGATGCTTAACATCATTGGTCATTCGGAAAATGAAAATCAAAATGATAGTGAGATACCACTTCAGACCTACTAGGATGACTGTTACCAAAAAGACAGGCAAGAACAAATGTTGGTGATTTTGTAGAGATATTAGAACCCTCAATAGAATGCTGGTTGGAATATAAAATGGTGCAGCTGCTTTGCAATTTTAGCAGTTCCTTAGTAGTTAAAGGTAAAATTAACTTATGACCCTACAATTCCACTTCTAGATATGTACCCAAGAGAAATGAAAACATGTCACATAAAAATTTGTACACAAATGTTCATAGCATCATTTTTCATAATAGCCCAAAGGTGGAAGCAATCTAAATGCCCATCAATGTATGAATGTATAAATACAATGTGATATATTATGATAATTATGTGATATGTAACAGTCGAATATTATGCAGTCATAAAAAGGCATGAAATACTGATGCATGCTACAACATGGATGAACCTTGAAAATATGATGCGAAAGCACCTAAACACAAAAGACTGCATACTCTGTGACCTCGTTTGTATTAAATTTCCAGGAGAGACAAAACCATGCAGACAAAGAGTGTGTTAGTAGTCGCTAGGGGTGGAGCGTAAAGGGGATTGGAGAATGACTGAGTCAAAAGGCAGTCCATTTTTCATTTTTAGAGGAATTTCTATACTGTTTTTCACAGTGGCTGCACCAGTCTGCATTCCCACCAGCAGTGCAGGAGGGTTCCCTTTTCTCCACATCCTCGCCAGCACTTATTCTGTGTTGTTTTGTTGATAAGCGCCATTCAGACTGGTGTGAGGTGATATCTCATGTGGTTTTAATTGGCATTTCTCTAATGGTTAGTGAAGTTACACATTTTTTCATCTGCCTATTGGCCATCTGTGTGTCCTCTTTGGAGAAGTGTCTATTCATTTCTTTTGCCCATTTTTTTATTGGATTGTTTATCTTCCTGGTGTTGAGTTTGACAAGTTCTTTATAAATTTTGGTAATTAACCCCTTATCAGACATATTGTCAAATATATTCTCCTATTGTGTGGTTTGTTTTTTTATTTTGTTCATATTGTCTTTAGCTGTGCAGAAGCTTTTTAGTTTGATATAGTCCCATTTATTAATCCTGTCCTTTATTTCACTTGCCTAAGGAGATAAATCAATGAATATATTGCTGTGAGAGATGTCAGGGAGCTTAATGCCTGTGTTTTCTTCCAAGATGCTTATGGTTTCACAACTTACATTTGTCTTTTATCCATTTTGAGTTTATTTTTGTGAATGGTATAAGTTGGTGGTCTAGTTTCATTTTTTTGCAGGTAGCTGTCCAATTTTCCCAACACCATTTGTTGAAGAGGCTGTCTTTACTCCAATGTATACTCTTACCTCCTTTGTCAAATATCAATTGTTCATAAAGGTGTGAGTTTATTTCTGGGTTCTCTGTTCTGTTCCATTGATCTGTATGCCTGTTCTTATGCCAGTACCAAGCTGTTTTGAGTACAATGGCCTTGTAGTATAACTTGATATTAGGAAGTGTGATACCACCCACTTCATTCTTCTTTTTCAAGATTGCTGAGGCTATTTGTGTTCTTTTTTGGTTCCATATGATTTTTTGGAATATTTGTTCTATATCTTTGAAGTATGTCATTGGTATTTTAATAGGGATTGCATTGAATTTATTAATTGCTTTAGGTAATATAGACATTTTAATGATGTTTATTCTTCCTATCCATGAACATGGTATATGCTTCCACTTGTTTGTATCTTCCTTGATTTCTTTTATCAATGTTTTATAATTTTCCAAGTACAAGTCTTTAACCTCCTTGGTTAAATTTACTCCTAGGCACTTTATTGTTTTTGTTGCAGTAGTGAAGGGGGTTGTTTTCTTAATTTCTCTTTCAGACAGTTCATTGTTTGTATATAAAAATGCCTCTGATTTCTGAATATTAATTTTGTATCTTGCCACCTTGCTGAATTCATTTATCAGGTCCAGTAGCTTTTTGACTGAGACTTTAAGGTTTTCTATATACAGTATCATATCATCAGCAAATAATGATAGTTTTACTTCTTCTTTTTCAATTTGGATACCCTTTATTTCTTCTTTTTGTTTGATTGCTGTGGCTAAGACTTCCAGAACTATGTTGACTAAGAGTGGTGAAAGGGGGGCACCCCTGCCTTGTTCCTGATCTTAAGGGGATTGCTTTTAATTTTGTCCATTGAGTATGATGTTGGCTGTGGGTTTATCATAGATGGCCTTTATCATGTTGAGGTATGTTCCCTATATTCCCACTTTGCTGAGAGTTTTGATCATGAATGGGTGCTGGATTTTATCAAATGCTTTTTCTGCATCTACTGATATTATCATGTGATTTTTCTCCTTTTTTTTGTTTATGTGATGATGAAATACATTGATTGATTTGCAAATATAATACCAGACTTGCTTCCCCAGAATAAATCCACTTGATCATGGTATATGATTTTTTTCATGTATTGCTAGATCCAGTTTGCTAATATTTTGTTGAGAATTTTAGCATTTAAATTCATCAGGGATATTAGCCTATAGTTTTCTTTCTTTGTATTATCTTTGCCTGGTTTTGGAATCAGAATTATGCTCATCTCATAAAAGGTGCTTGGAAGTCTTCCCTCCTCTTGAATTTTTTGAAATAGCTTGAGAAGGATATGAGTTAGTGTTTTGAATATTTGGTAGAATTCGCCTTTGCAGCCATTGGGCCCAGGGCTTTTTTTTGTTGGGAGTTTTTTGATAACAGTTTTGATCTCATTTGTTGTAATCAGTCTGTTTAGGTTTTATGATTCTTCCAGATTGATTTTTGAAAGATTTTATGTTTCAAGGAATTTGTCCATTTCACCTAGGTTGTCTAATTTTTTGGCATACAGTTCTTCATAGTATTTTCTTAAAATTCGTTGTATTTCTACTGTGTCAGTTGTTACCTCTCCACTCTCATTTTTAATTTTATTTATTTGATTCCTCTCACATTTTTTCTTGGTGAGTCTGGTTAAAAGGTTCATTGATCTTGTTTACCTTTTCAAAGAACCGGCTCTTGGTTTCATTGATCCTCTGTATTGTTTTTTTTAACCTGTATGTCATTTATTTCCGCTCTGATCTTTATTATTTTCTTCCTTCTACTTCCTCTGTGCTTTACTTGCTATTCTTTTTCTTGTTCTTTTAGTTGCGGGACAAGTTGTTTATTTGAGCTTTTTCTTTCTTCTTAAGGTATGCCTGTAATGCTATAAACTTCCGTCTCAGGACTGCTTTTGCTGTGTCCCATAAATTTTGAGTTGTTGTATACTCTTTTTCATTTGTTTCAAGTAAATTTTTTAATTCTTCCTTGATCTCATTGTTAACCCATTTGTTATTTAATAACATGCTGTTTAATTTTCAAGTGTTTGAGTGTTTTTCATTTTTTGTATTGTAGTTGATTTTTAGTTTCATGCCATTGTGATCAGATATGATTATAGTCTTCTTAAATTTGTTGAGACCCGTGTTGTGCCCTAACATGTGGTCTATCCTAGAGAATATACCATGAGCACTTGAAAAGAATGTATATTTTGCTTCTATAGGGTGAAAGGTTCTGAAGATATCATTTAAATCCAGTTGATCTAGTGTGTCCCTTAAGTCTGCTGTTTCTTTGTTAATTTTTTTTCTTGAGGATCTATCCAGTGTTGTTAGTGTGGTATTGAAACCCCTTACTATTGTAGTATTGCTGTTGATCTCACCCTTTATGTCCATCAAAGTCTGCTTTATATATTTAGATACTCCTATATTAGGTGCATAGATATTTATAATGCTTATATCTTCCTGTTGGATTGCTCCCTTTATCATTATGTAGTGAACTTCTTTATCCCTTACTATAGCCTTTGTTTTAAAGTCCATTTTGTCTGATATAAGTATGGTTATCCCAGCTCTTTTTTCATTTCCATTTGCATGAAATATTTTTTTTCATCCTTTTACTTTCAGTCTATGTATATCTTTTGTTTTGAGGTGGGTCTCTTGTAGATAGCATATGTACGGGTCCTGTTTTCTTAACCATGCAGCTACCCATGTCTTTTGGTTGAAGCATTTAATCTATTTATATTTTAGGTTATTATTGATATGTAGTTATTTATTGCCATTTTTTTCTTTAAATCTACATTCCTCTTTTACTAGATTTTTTTCTTGCTTTGTTTTGTTTACAGCAGGTCCCTTAACATTTCTTGTAGCATCGGTTTGGTTGTAATGAATTCCCCGAGTTGGTTGTTTTTTTGTTTGTTTGTTTTGTCTGGGAAGCTTTTTATTTCTCCTTCAATTTTAAACAATAGCCTTACTGGATATAGAAGTCTTTGTTGTAGGCTCTTGTTCTGCATTACTTTGAATATTTCTTGCCATTCCCTTCTGGTCTCAAGTTTTTCTGTTGAAATGTCGGATGTCATCCTTATGGGGTCTCCTTTGTAGGTGATGGACTGCTTTTCTCTTGCAGCTTTTAGTATTCTTTCTTTATCTCTTAGCTTTGGTATTTTGATTATGATGTGTCTTGGTGTAGGTCTCTTTGGGTTCTTTTTTAATGCAGTTCTCTGTGCTTTTTTAACCTGTGTGATTCTTAACTGTATCAGTTTAGGGAAATTTTCAGCTAAGATTTCTTCAGTCAGGTTCTCTATCCCTTGTTCTTTCTCTTCTCCTTCAGCAGCCCCTATTATGTGGTATTGTTTCTCTTTATGTTATTATAGAGCTCTCTTTAAGTTTCCTCAGACTTTTTGATCCTCTTTTATTTTTTCTGTTCTGCTTCCATGCTTTCGCTTATCTTATCTTCTAAATCACTAGTTCGATCCTCTGCTTCATCCATCCTGCTTTCAATTCCTTCACGTGTAGTCTTCATTTCTTATATTTTGTTTGTCATTGCTGTCTGGTTCTTTTTTTATGATTTCAGTCTACTTTTGGATGCTTAGGTGCTCATTAAGTCCATCCATTATAGCTTTGAGATCCTTAACTATCCTAATGATCATTATTTTAAACTCTGCATCTGGTTATTTGATTACTTCCTTTTCATCCAGTTCTTTTTCTGGAGATTATTTATTTATTTTTTTTTTCATTTTTTCTGAAGCTGGAAACAGGGAGAGACAGTCAGACAGACTCCCGCATGCGCCCGACCGGGATCTACCCGGCACGCCCACCATGGGGCGACGCTCTGCCCACCAGGGGGCGATGCTCTGCCCATCCTGGGCGTCGCCATGTTGCGATCAGAGCCACTTTAGCACCTGAGGCAGCGGCCACAGAGCCATCCCCAGTGCCTGGGCCATCTTTGCTCCAATGGAGCCTTGGCTGCGGGAGGGGAAGAGAGAGACAGAGAGGAAGGCGCGGCGGAGGGGTGGAGAAGCAAATGGGCGCTTCTCCTGTGTGCCCTAGCCGGGAATCGAACCCGGGTCCTCCGCACGCTAGGCCGACGCTCTACCGCTGAGCCAACCGGCCAGGGCTGGAGATTATTTTTGTTGATTCATATGGCTTATGTTTCTCTGTCTTTTCATTGTTTGTGTGTAGTTTTCAGACTTGTTAGAGTTGTGGGTCTGAGGTTGTTTTATTTAATTTGGCTTCTCCTCCAGGCTTTTATTCCTCTGCCTCTGCTGGTTGCTTGGATTTAATTCTCTTTAACTAGTAGAGCCACTTTAAAGTCTTGATTTGCCTGCTCTCTGTTCGCTTAACCCAGCAGGGAGCTTCTACAATCTCTTTTTTAATATAATCAATTTTAATTGTAAGTTTTTTAAAGGAGTTACTATATTTTTTGCTCCATAAGACACACCTGACCATAAGACACACCTAGGATTTTAAGGAGGAAAATAAGAAAAAAGAAAATTCTGAACCAAATGATGCATTAAAATATTTCATAAAATATTGTATGTTTTGCTCCAATAAGATGCATAGGCATTTTTCTCTCCACGTTTTTTGGGGGAAATTGCGTCTTATGGAGCGAAAAATATGGTATAGCCATGACTCTGAGAAAAAGCCTTGTGTTATATGGCTTCTCTCTTTTCCATTATATTTAATAGGTCTTTCAAGTGCCTCTTGTGGGTAACTCTGGTGTGATACAGAATTTTGCTTTTAAAGATTGAATGCTGCCACTAGGGTAAAGGGGCTGCCATGCATGCAGAGATTATAGGATCATGCCGACATGTCCCTTACATACCATATTTCCCCAAGTATAAGATGCATTCTTTTTCAGAAAATTTGGCGTCTAAAAACTGAGTGCATCTTATACAGTGGTTGTAGTTTTTTCACTTGCATTTCCCTCTTTTTCACGCTTGTTTCTGCACTCGTTGTAGATTTTTTTTACTTTCATTTCCCACTTGTTGTCTGCACTCATTGTTTCGTACTTGTTAACAGTATATTATGGTAGGTTAAGTTTTGCCATGTTCTGCCCAGAATTGGTTCAGAAAAGATTTTCTTATAGTGCTGAATTCAAGTTAAAAGTGATCCAGTTTGCAAAAGTGAATGGAAATCATGCTGCTGAATGTAAGTTTGGTCCTCCTCCAACTGAGAAATCAATCCGAGACTGGGTACAAGAAGAAAATGCCATGGTAGAAAAAGGCCATGAGAGGCAAGTCAGCAAAATGGCCTGATTTAGAGAGGGAATTTAAGATATGGATTGAAGAGCAAAGAGCAATTGGAATTCTGTGTCTACAAAGATGGTTCAGCCTGAGGCAAGAAGCATTGCTAATTTAAAAGAAGTTACTGATGTCAAAGGAGGACACAATTGGTGCTTCAGGTTCATGAAACGGAATGGACTAAGCATGTGTACACGCACCAGACTTGCCCAAAAGATGCCTGGAAGCTATGAGCAGAAGATCCTTGAATTTCATTATTTTGTCATTTAATGTCAGAAGATACATCAGTTTGAGTTGGGACAGATTGCAAATATGGATGAAGCCCCTCTTCAGTTTGATGTCCCAGGTAACAGAACTGTTGATAAGAAGGGGGTGAAAACTGTAACTGTGAAGACAAGTGGACATGAAAAGAGCCGTTATACAGTTGTTCTAGCTTGTTGTGCCGATGGAACAAAGCTGCCTCCTATGCTGATTTTCAAACGCAAAGCAATGTCAAAAGAAGACATTCCTCGAGGAGTGATTGTCCACGTTCATGACAAGGGTTGGATGGATCAGGATGGGATGAAGATCTGGTTTGAGAAAGTTTGGAGGAGACCAGGTGGGCTCTTACACAAACCTGCCCTTATTGGTGCTTGATCAGTTCAGGGCACACATAACAAAAAACACAAAGAAGATTGCTGCAGAGCAAAAAACAAAACTTACCATCATACCTGGAGGCTTGACATCCCAGCTCCAACCACTTGATGTCAGCATTAACAAACCCTTCAAAGCTGCCATGGGAGACAAATGGAACCAATGGATGAAGTCTTCTGGGTACAATTTGACACCAGCAGGAAGAGTGAAGAAACCAACTATAGAAGTTTGTACCTGGGTGAAAAGATCCTGGGATAATATCAAGATTGAGATAGTTGTCAAGTCATTTAAAAAGTGTGGCATTTCAAATGCCATAGATGGAACTGAGGACTAGGCAATATATGAAGACAGTGATTCGTCATCAGACACAGATGAGGACAAGCTAATGGATGGGAGTTTTGACAGTGATGAGTTGTATGAATTTTATGATGAATAAAACTTGAGTTCAATAACTTTATGTAATACATTTGTTTTCAAATTTCGGGCCCCAAAATTAAGGTGCATCTTATACATGGGAAAATACGGTATGCTCTTCCTGTGAGTGGAATAATGGTGTGAATGTTACATGTTGAAGCTGTCACTGCTGTAATCCTCTCACCACCTCTCTTACTCAAGTCAAATCAGTTTCTCTATAGATTCTTTTACCTTGCCGTGGTCTGAATTCAATTCAATGTCATGGACACTTTTGTTTAAACAGCCGCATTTCTCAGACATCCCCTGCTGCGACCCTCACCACTTTGTGAAAGGCAGAGAGCTAGTTTAATGACTTCAAGTTTATAGTCTGCTTAGCCTCACGGAGATGGGATTGTAAAATTCCACATTGTATAGGGAAGTTTACAGCTGAATCATTTATTATAACTATATTTTGTAGATCATACTGTTTTATTTTCCTTAGAAGTAATGATTTTTACATTTCCTCTTAAAGTGACATGTGCCTGTAATTCACTTGACTTCAGATTTTTTGACAGAACCATGTCGTTTCACTCAATACAGCCAAATTCATCATCTATTTTATTGACTGTGTTTTTGTCCTGAGAGATGTCTTTCCTAGAACTCTCAGTCTCTTACTTCAGTCTGGTCTGGATAGCTGTTGGCTCTGGTACTTCCCTTCACCATCATGTTGGTCTCATCTCTCTTCCTATGTGAAATCTCTTGTCTTCTGGAGTCCATGTTTTTCTCTTTCTTGTTTTATTCTTTCATCTCATCATTAGGTGGTGTGCATACATCATTAGCTTCCTGAAAAAGGTACTTTGCGGCTAAATGTTTTTTAAGATTTTACATAGCTGGCAATGCCCTTTTTTTACCTTCATACTTGATAGTTTTCCTGGGAATAGAATGTCTGCTATATTGGAAATAATGACTAATGATGCTGGATATCATTTCATGTGTTTATTTGCTATGTCTTATTTGCTGATGAATTTGTTTAAATTTTTGTTCATATTTTTTCATTAGGTCATTTTTTTTTATTACTGACCTTCAAGAGTTCTTCATATATTCTTTTTCAGATATTTGATATAAAAATATTTTCTCCTAGTTTGTGGTTTGTCTTTTAATTTTTTTAACAGTGTCTTTTGGGCCCTGGCTGGTTGGCTCAGTGGTAGAGCGTTGGCCTGGCGTGCAGGAGCCCCGGGTACGATTCCCGGCCAGTGCATACAGGAGAAGCGCCCATCTGCTTCTCCACCCCTCCCCCTCTCCTTCCTCTCTGTCTCTCTCTTCCCTCCCGCAGCCAAGGCTCCATCAGAGCAAAGTTGGCCCGGGCGCTGAGGATGGCTCTATAGCCTCTGCCTCAGGTGCTAGAATGGCTCTGGTTGCAACAGAGCAACGCCCCAGATGGGCAGAGTATCGCCCCCTGGTGGGCATGCCGGGTGGATCCTGGTTGGGTGCATGCGGGAGTCTGTCTGACTGCCTCCCCGTTTCCAACTTCAGAAAAATACAAAAAATAAATAAATAGTGTCTTTTGAAGAACAGAACATTGTAATTTTCGAGTCTGGTTTATTTTGAATTATTTTATGAATCATGCTTTTGTTGTCATGTTAAGAAGTCTTTCCCTATACATGTTTTCTTCTAGAAGTTTTATTGACTGAGGTTTTACATTTAGTTTTACGTTCCACGTTGAGTTAATTCTTATAAATAGTGATTGAGAACTTACATGTATGACTTGAATTTTGTTAAATTTATTGAGACTTGTCAGATGGGCCAGAAGATGGTCTGTCTTGCTAAATGTTCCATGAGCATTTCAGAAGAATGTGTTTCTATGCTTGTTGGGTAGAATGTTTTTCAAATGTCAGTCAGGTCAAGTTGATTGATAGTGTTGTTAAAATATTTTATAGTCACTGATTTTCTGTCTACTTGTTCTATCAATTATTGAAAGAGGAGTGTTGAAATCTCTTGGCTATAATTATGGATTTGTTTATTTCTCCTGGCACTTATTCTAAGAGTTTGGCTTCGTGTATATTGGAGATATGTTATCAGGAACAAAATGATTAGAATTGTTATATATCTTGGTGAATTGACTTCTTTATATTATTAGTCAACCTTCTTTATTCCTGGGAACAGTCTTTGCTCTGAAATTTATTTAGTATAATATTAATTTAGCCACCTGAGCTTTCTTTTAATTAAGAGGAGCACAGTATATCTTTTTCTATTTTTTTATTTTGAAAATTATTTTATGGTAAGATATTGTCTTAAAACCAGGCAAAGGATCAATGTAACTTCAAATTTTGCTTACAGCTTACCTGGGATTTTAGGGTGTGTGGGTGTGAATATGTGTTTGCTCATGTACATCAGTGTGTGGTTTTGAATGAATTCTCACAATTTTTTTGTTCTCTTAACAGTTTTTCTCACATATTCCTGGTTCATAGTAGGTTCTCAGTAAATATTTGTTAAATTAAAACGTTTTGCATTCTACCTGTGGAAAGACAAGTAGACATTCTATCCTTTTCCTCTTAACATATTTCTGCTTTCTATTTAAAGTATATTTCTTGTCTTCTATTGGATTGCTTCTTATGATTTCTTTTTACCTCCTTTGTTAGATTATTAGCTTTACTTTCATGCTGTGTTATTTTAGTGCTTGACATAGAGTTTATGGAATAATCTTTAATTTATCACAGTCTGCCACCAATGGATATTATGCCTCTTCACATATAGTATAAAAACTTATAATGGCTCACTTTCCAAACTTTGTGCTGCTATTGTCACACATTTTTCTTTTATTTATGATATAAACCCCATACTATATTGTTATTATTTTTGTTTAAACATTCCACTCTAGTCTTTTAAAGAAATTATTTTAAATAATAAAATAATTCTCATATGTTTACCCATGAGATTACCATTTCCAGTTCTATTTATTCCTTTCTCTAGATTGCAGTTTCCTTCTGCTGTAGTTTTCCTTCTTGAAAGTCTTCATGTGATATTTCTTGTACCGTGGGTCTGCCAGTGATGGATACGTTCAGCTTTGCGTGCACTTTTCTTTCTCTCTTTTATTTTAAATTTTTATTTATTGTTTTAGAGAGGAGAGAGAAGTTTTTATTAATTTATATTAGAGAGGAGAGAGAGAGAAGGGGGGAGGAGCAGGAAGCATCAACTCCTATATGTGCCTTGACCAGGCAAGCCCAGGTTTTGAACCAGTGACATCAGCATTCTGGTCTATGCTTTACCCACTGTGCCACCACAGGTCTTTATTTTTGGTTTTATTTATTTTCGCTATTGTTTTCCATTTTATTTATGCTTTTATTTTTATTTTTTATTTTTCTTGCTTTGCGTTTATTTTGCTCTTATATTGGATGTCACTGGTGCCACCCCTCCCTCATCCTTGTGGTGGCACCAGTGACATCCATGCCTCCTGGGGCAGCAGCAGGTCACTTCTCTAGGCATGAGGCTTCATCAGAAAACAGGATACCTTGGCTCTCAGTTTTATACCCTTTGCTCAATTTCTGCAAAAGCACAATTTTCTCTAGGGTGCTAATCAACCCACCTGCAGAAGCATGTGCAATGCATGGTCCATGCTGCACCATGAGGACAGTAGGCTAGCGTTTCCCAGGGCCTGCTCAGTGGGAGATGTTTCTGGGTGGTGACTGGACACTATAGCCCCAAGCCAGAGCCATGGAGAAATCACCAGGGTCTGCTAAGTCAGCACGGCTTGTCTAGTTCTTTTATGGGATTTAGATTATTGAATTGAAAACTTTCTTTTTTAACGTAAGCATTTAGTGCTAAAAATTTCCTTCACAGCATGGTGTTTGCTGAACTTGATGTATTTTAATATGTTGTATTTTCATTTTCTTTCAGTTCCATGTATTTTTAATTTTTCATTGAGGCTTCCCTTTAGCCTGTAGGTTATTTATATGTATACTATCAAATTTTCAAGTGTTTGGAAATTTTCTTGTTGTCTTTTGTTATTAGTTTATTTAAAAATTTGTTAAGATTTATTTTGTGTCCAAGATGTAATCTATATTGGTGAATGTTCCAGAAGCATTGAAAAAAGTATGTTCTGCTAAAGTGCTATGTGTATATGTCAGTTTCATGCTATTTGTAGATTGTGTTTTATTTCTTCTATATCCTTGTTGATCTTTTGTCTAGTAACTCTGTGAGTTTCTGAGAGTGAGGTATTTAAGTTCTAAACTATGATTGTCTATTGCCTATTTCCCTTTCACTTTATCAGGGTTTGATTGGGTCTATTTTGAGGCTCTGCTGTTTAATGCAGATATGTTTGGGTTCATTAGGTCTTCTAATGATTGCTCTTTCATCATTATATAATATTCTTCTTTGTCTCTAGTAAACTTTGTTCTGAAATCTACTTTATCTGATATTAATACAGCTATTATTTTTTAGATTATTGTTTACATGGTATCTCTTTCCACCTGTTTTCTTTCAATCTACCCATGTTGTATTTGAAGTGAGTTTTTTGTAGTTGGTATATTGTTGGATTATGGGGTTTATTATAGTTATTATTTGTTTTTTAACTCAGTCTGCTTGGTGAAGATAGAATCCTAAGCTTCTTCTTGGCCTGGGTAGAGGTGGGATCACAGTTATTTCATGATGTTTGGCTGGTATTGAGAAGTTATTGTCTAAAAGTTTTCGGTCTTGGTAGGCTGCTTCTTTTCTTGTTCTTTGGCTAGAGAAAACAGTATTTCCTTGCCCTTGTTTATTTTTGCCTCAGCTCATTAGCATTTTTATGTTGCCAACTTCTTCAGATCCAAGTCTGGAATATGTGGCACAATGTCATATATGGGATATATATCATTCTGTCATTTCTTAGGTTCCAAGGTTTCTAGCTTGTATTCTACCTTCTTGTTATCTTTGATCATCTTATGATTTTTCTATGTATATAATTGTAAGGATTTTTCACTGTACTTAGTGGGAGGAATTAGAAAAGGCATGTCTACTCCATCTTTCTTGAAGCAGAATTGTTCTCCATTGTTTCTGAAAAGACATTTTACTGGGTATAGAATTCAAGGTTGACAGTTTTTTTTTTTCTTTCAGGACTCTAAAGAGATTACTCCAATATATTTTAGCTTGTATTATTTTGTATGAAAAGTCATCTCTAATTCTTACTTTTGTTTTTCTGTTCTTAAAATGTCTTTTTTTTTTTTTATTGAGCAATTTGATTATGCTTTGCCTTGGTGTGATTTTCTTCACTTCTTGTGTGTGTTTGTTGTTCATTGAAATTTTTGGATCAATGGGTTTATATCTCTTCAGTAGTCCCTCTCCAAAAGCAGATGACTCAACCAGACTTATGGCAGATGCTAAACTGTTGTGAATTTTTAGTTGAACTCTGATCTTTCCCAGGCCCCATACTGTTTACTTAGTAGGTGTACATATTTTTTGTACACCATATACACCAGCACTTTTTTCCACAGGGTTCTGTTTTTGAATGTCTGGGGACATGATTTAAATACTTCCCTAAGTCAAAAGCCCACCTCATATTGTAGATGATATAGAGAGAGATGCCCTCATGGAGGTGAAACTTGTCCACAGAGGAGAGTTTGTAAGTTTTAGGAGCACAGAGTTGGAACCAGACCAGCTTGGGTTTGGACTCCGTATCTCTTGTTGTTGTGTTATTGTAGGAATGTTATTTAACCATTTTGAGTCTCTAATGTATAAAATGGGAATGATAATCATACCTCATAAATTCAACATGTGTAGTAGTAAGATAAGTAAATATGGAACATTGTTAAATACTCATGTAATGGTAGCTATTATTACTTTTATCTTTAATAGCCTTTATTTTTGTAGAACAGTTTTTGGTCACAGCAAAATTGAGCTAAAGGTACAGAGTTTTCTCTCATATTCCCTGTCCCTACACACGTATTGCCTCTCTTACTATCAACATCCCCTACCAGCCTAGATATTTGCTACAATCAATGAACCTACATTGATAGATCATTATCACCCAAAATCCGTAGTTTACATTGGGTTCAGTCTTGGTGTTATACATATTGTGGGGTTGGACAAATGTATAATGATATGTATTTACAATTACAGTATCATACAGAATCATTTCATTGCGTGAAAAATCCTCTTTACTTTGTCTTTCTCTCCTGACCCCCTAACCCAGGCATGGCCAACAGTTTTTGCCCCCAGGTCAGATTAGAAAGAAAACTTTTTTCATAGGCCAGATGAAATATTAAAATTAAAAAATGTTAAATACAAAAATGATTCATTTAAGTAAACAAAATTTTATTATGTAATTTGTTTATGAATAAATGTGAGTGAAAAAATTTTAATATACAATATTATTTTAATAAAAATATATTTTAATAAAAATATAACTACATACCGTATAAATATCCAAACTATTATAATCAATCGAAACAATATTTAATAGAATGAGCTTGAAGAGGTTATATTGCAAATAAAACAATTATTTTGTTTTACAAACAACCTGGACATGTTTTCAGTTATCAACTGCAGCTATTGTCTATGTTACAATGCCACTTGATTCAGTACACTTGACCACAAAAATAACGAATTGTTTGACCTTGGGTGCACACTGGCAAACTTCGCCTAAAAGAATGTGGGTTTCACATCACCGCTAAACGTCAAACAGTTCATATTGAGTACAGACGAGTACAAAGGTTGTAAATCTTTATAATGGAATTTTTTAAAAAAATAAGTATCGCAAATCCATTCGACCAATTATTGGAAGTTAACCCTAGTCACACGCGGAATTCTTTTTCGCATATCACTGTCTTCTTAAATATCTCGATTTCCAATAATCAAAGATGCTTCCACTTCTGAGTAGCTGAGATTTTAAAGTAGCAGAGAATATTAAAAATTTAATTGCGGACCACATGAACTCATATGGCCCGCGAGCCATATGTTGGCCATGCCTGTCCTAACCTCTGGCAACCACTGATTATTTTACTGTCTCCATAGTTTTACTCTTTCTAGGGTGTTTTTTGGAATAAAGGATAGATTTTTATAATGTATCACTTTCTGATTAACTTCTTTCATTTTGGTAATATACATTTAAGCTTCCTCTATTATGTTTTTTCATGGCTTGATAGTGCATTTCTTTTTATCAAGGAATATTCCATTGTCTAGTCTATTTATCTACTCTACTGAAGGACATCTTATTTGCTTCCAAGTTATGTCAATTATGAAAAAAGCTGTTATAAGCACTTGTGTGGAGGTTTTTGTGTAAGCAGTTTTCCAGCTTCTGTGGGTAAAGACCAGGAGCACAATTGCTGGATCCCATGGTAAGAAAGTGTTTAGTTTTGTAGGAAACTGCCAAATTCTCTCCCTAAAATGGCTGTGCTACTTTGCATTCCCACCAGCAGTGAGTGAGAGTTCTTGTTGTTCCACAAACTTGTCAGTATTTGGCGGTGTCAGTGTTTTGAATTTTGACCATTCTAATCTGTGTGTAGTAATAGCTCATTGTTGCTTTAATTTGCAACTCTGTGATGCCGTAAGATGTAGAACATCTTTCCATCAGCCTATTTGCCATCTGTTTATTTTCTTTGGTGAGGTGTATGTTCAGGGCTTTTGCCCATTTTGAAATCATGTTTTTCATTTTTTAAATGTTTATTTTAATAGGTCTTTTGTACATTTTGGAGCGGTCAGCATTTTCACTTGACTTATTATCTTCTGTATTAAATGGAGGGCCTCAGCTTTATAGACTGCAAACATGAAAAATCATGTTTGTCTTTTGGAAGTAGGTGGATAAATTATCTTCATCTGAAAAAGAAAAAAATTTCCTTAGGATTCCCTTGATCCCAAAACATTTCAGGCCGCCTGCTAGGTACAAGAGCCCTCTGCGCTATAAATCCCACCCCACAAAATTAGCTTATGCCATCTGTTTCTTAACAATTGCCTTTTCAATAGTGGAAAAAACCTCTTCAACACAGCGATGCCTTTCTTCTCTGTCTTCCTTAGAAATCTGTGGATTTACCAAGGGACTGCTGTAATCAGTGATGGTGATAGTATACTTGTTAGCAGGTCACCCCAACTTCCTGAGAACTGTTCTGACCTAGATCATGCTGTAAAAATACTCACTAATGCCACCGAAGAGAAATCCTTCCCAGGAGTGTTATATTGTCTGATTTCCATTCTCCTACCCCTTCACTGTGCATCAGTAAATTTATATCAATGGGATTTTCATTTTATGTTTTTATTTACACACCAATTCTTTTGCAAATCATTTTAAGTCCCCTTTTATGAGAGTGAAGTTCTGTGACTATGTATTCCTATATAAAATACTACATTATTGTTTTTAATGCAGATTTGAAATAACGGTAATGGATTTCAGCTACAACAATTTCTCCCATTTAGAGGAAATGAGCACCTAGTTAGATGAAAAACATAATTCCTCATATATTTTGAAAACATCCTGTTTCCATGGCAACTTGTACTTATCAGCTTGCCTGGTAAAAGAAATGTTTGAATTCTTTCTATGATAAAAAATTTAACCAAACATTAGGATTTCAGGGTTTTTTATAATTTAATTATGGTTTTGGGCTAATTCTCTCTTTTTTTTTAACATGGCTGCTTTTGTGGAAAAGAATCCTAAAGACCATTTGAGGGTATCTTCACCTTCAAAATAAAAGAGGATTCGCAGGCAAAATGCTAATAAGCATTGGAAAAGAAACTATTTTTGCTGGTTATAATCATTTCCTGATACCTTCCAGTTGAATTATATCAATGGAGATGAAGCAGCAACTTATTAAGATGCTACTGTTTTGACAGAGAATAAATTGGTTATGCATTTTTATCTGGATATTATAATCATTAGGCATGTTTCCTCACTGCTAATCTTGCTTTTATTGGGTGGTTTGTGCCCATTTACTCTGAAGTTTATTTATTTATTTTGAGGGAGAGGCAGGGGGAGAGAGAGAGACAGGAACACCGAGCTGCTCCTGTGTGTGCCCTGACCAGGGAATTGAACCAGCACTCCCCGTGCTCCAGGGTGATGCTCCAACCAATGAAGCGATCCAGCCAGGGCTGTTTACTCTGAATTTTGATTCTTGCAATGATAGCTTTATTAACGATTTTTCTTCAGAATTAAATATAGAAATTATTTGTATTGTTAACTATGCTTTTGTAAAATATGAAAAAGATCATACTGTATTTTATTGACAAAATTATATTTCATGTAATATAAAATAACTTAGTCCAATAAGACAAGAAAATATGACCCTTCAGCATTTTAGGAATGAAAGAGAAACCACTCAAAGTTAGGATAATTCAGAGTTTAGTTCTGAGGATCTGGAGGTTTTTGAAAGGACAAAGATGATTCTTAGCCATCTTCTAGATCATTGTCAAGGACAGTAAACATTTGTGACACAAAATGTATGTGCAAAGTAAACTATAGGTGCCATATTTATCAGCCTCCCTAGTAGATGTTACATTTTATAACTCTGGGTATGATCACTATGTGCATCCATTTCACTTCCCAGAAAAAGATACTATCTACCATAGAAACTAAGAAACTTTTGTTATGTGCATTCTATGTAACAAATGAAAACCAACAGGAAAGGGAGTAAAAATTGGACAGACTCCTTCTGGGTTGGGAGTATGCAATCCTGCTGACCTTTAATAAAAGGAAAGAGGTTAAGTAACTGGTGAGGTTTTGTTGGCCTAAAACACCATTTGGAAGTATCTTCATGATCCTAATATAGTGCTTTGTACAGTAGTTATAGTTCCAAGAATGTTACACAATTAATTTTTTTTTTTTTTTTTTTTTGGAAAACAGGTAATATGTCTCCATTTCAAAAATTGCTTTATTTTCCTTTTATAATGGCCCATTAATTGATAATGGCATCTCAACTTTTAGAATACTTGGCTCTTAAGTAAAATGACATAACATTTCAATCTATACTTTAATAATGAATGTTTTAATCATAGAGGGATTCATTATTCAGTTACTTATTAACCACTTTGTGATATTCTGTGAAGACTACAGGTGAGCTCCTCACCCCCAGGGAACTGAAGCTGATGTGGAAAATGGGTTCAGGTCATTTTGTATACAACTCACCACCTCCTAGGCTTTGTACAGATATTTTCTGTATCAGGATTGCTTATGGTATTGTATTTTGTTGATGTGATTGTTTATATGAGGTGATTATTTAAGCTTAGATAGCACAATGGCCTTCCTTAGAGTGCTGGCTTGCAAAATGTTCCCCTAAATGATGTCTGAACGATAACTGAAAGCTCAAAACAAAATCTTACCCCTAAACTTGCTTTTTAGCTGTGAAGAGGTAACCAGTGCATTGCCGCCTTATCACTGTGCATGCGCTTGTCAGCTGGCAGAGGGCTGGGGGGCTCCACAGTGGGTGCAGAAAACCAAGGTAGGCTCTGTGGACATGCTCTTGTCACTACCAATCATTCCAGTGTGTCTAGGACTGAGGACGGTTTTTGGGTACTTAGTGCTGAAATCCTGACAAGAAACAGCAACCCCCAGTGTAGCATCGAAGGGTTTGTGCAGGGTCTCCCTCTGTCAGCCCTTTGGGGCACATATCATTAGCACACTCATTGTTCAGCTGAGAAAAATGGAGATTCAGAGAGTTTGAATGATTTGTTTCAAATCACACAGCTGTTAAGTGTGGACTCAAACACACTCTGGACTTTCTTCTGTTCACATTGCCTCTCTGTTGTCCATCTTTTCCTTTTCTTTAAAATCTGCTTAAGACCAAATTGAGGCTTGCCAGCTTTCCTGTTCAGCCTCAACTTCTGATCTGAGCAATCCTCCCACCTCTGGTCGATTGGCCTGGGGAGCATTAATAACTACTTTTCATAAGGAGCCAGTGACTTACAAAGTATTTATATTAGTGCAGGACTGCCTATTGTGGCGACAAACCTTGGTAGCAGTATATATGACAAATGCTGGGAGTTCGCTATATCAATCATTGGTCCTGCAATCAGTAAACAGTCCTGTGTGGCCACAGCAAAGGTTTCTACATCTGAATTCTTGTACTGGCCACAGAGCTGATGTTTCTGAAACCGTCAGGATTCTTTTATTTACCAAGGAAAAGCATAACTATTCTTTCGTCTTTCCTGTGCTAGGGCAAGAGATTCCTAAGGAAAGCAGTTTGGTCACCTGCTTAGCCATCACTCTGGAGCTGGAGCTCTGGCATTCCTACCCCTTTCAGAGCTATGTCTGGTGACTGATCTCTGATGGAACTTGACCTGGCCCTTAAAGGATGGTTGGAGAATTTTGATGGGCAGAGGAGAAAAGAAAGGTCTAAGGAAAACAGGATGAAGATTTGAACACACACAGTGTGTTTACTGAGTGGGTATTAGATGGGTCACTGGTTCTGCAAAGTTGAATCTCCATGTACCAGATGCTGCACTGAATGAGGAGGCAGTGGTAGAAGAGAGGGTCACAGACCATGTCACCTCACTGCAGAGCTGAAGACGCACCAGGAGAAGAGGATGCAGCCAAATAGATTTATATTTACAAATCCATATATTTAATATACCATATTTTTTGCTCCATAAGATGTACTTCTTTTCCCCCAAAAGTGGAGAGGAAAATGCCCATGCGTCTTATAGAGCGAATGTTCCTTATTTTTGGCTGCTGTGGGGCACTGCGCCAGTACACATATGTAGAATGAGTATTTGAACGTGAAAGTCTCTTCTCATTTGTTAACAGTGCTAATGGTTGTTAATACTGCTGTTGAGTTTACATTGTTGAAATATTATTGTGGTTTATTTTATTAAATATTTTAACATACCATTTGTTCAGAATATTTTTTTTCTTATTTTCCTCCTTAAAACCATAGGTGCATCTTATGGTCAGGTGCATCTTATGGAGGGAAAAATACGGTATATATGTATATACAGTGTATCCGTAAAGTTATGGTGCACTTTTGACCAGCCACAGGAAAGCAACAAAAGACAATAGAAATGTGAAATCTGCACCAAATAAAAGGAAAACTCTCCCAGTTTCATACCTATTCAGTGCAGTTCGATGTGGGCTCACGCACAGATTTTTTAGGGCTCCTTAGGTAGCTATCCCGTATAGCCTCTACAGACTCGTCACTGACTGATGGCCTACCAGAATGGGGTTTCTCCACCAAACTGCCGGTTTTCTTTCATTATAAACGCGCCAATATTCACGTTGCACTTTGGTCACGGATTTGAATTTAGCGAGCCACAGAACACACTGAACTTTCCTCTGTACCGTCCACATCTTGACTGGCATAGCCGTGGGCTGCTCTGCTGTATACATGGTGTTACGTCATCATCTGTGCATGCGCACATGCTGCCACATCATCCTACAGAAACTGGGAGGAAATGTACTTACAAATACATTTAAAGAGGTGGATTAGGTGGGAAGGATTTCACATGCTAGACTGGAGATTTCAGAACTCAGCCTATAAAAGATAGTAGGCCATTTAGGACTTTTGGACAAAGAAGTAGCGGGAAAAGTACATTTCAGGAATATTAATCTGCCATCCATGAAAAAGATAAATTAGCAGAGGAGAAAAACTAGACATTGGGAGATGAATTTACAGACCTATCCCTTTCTATCAGTAGCTGTTGTATACGTAGTTTATCTTCTTAACAAATTTTGGTGGTGTGCCATCCATGTGACTGGCCCTAGGCTAGCTAGGCACCGGGGCACAGAGGTGCATAAGAGGGGCCCAGCCTCTGGGACAGGCAGTGAATCCGTGCAGCTTGTGACTCCTGCTGTGAAGGAAACGATCAGGGATGGGGAGGATCTGCTCGGGAGTTGGGGGGGGTGTAGGGAAGATCTCCTAGGAGGCTTGAGGTGGGAGCAGAGGCCAGCATGCAGGGTGGAGGGGCTGGAGGGTTAAGAAAGGGAACAACATGCGCACTGGCCTCGAGGCTGCCAGAAGCTCTGAGGACAGGCAGGGAAGATCCAGAAGGTGCCAATCCTGCTGGCCACCAGAAAGTTAGGCTCTGTCCTGAGAGCAGTATTAACTAGCGAAGCACTTCAGGCATGATCAAATCACTGTTTGGAGACAACTGCTCCAGCTGCTCTCTGGCAGCAGGTTGGAGGAGCAAGTGCTGAAAGCAGGGCGACCAAATGAAGGATACTGTGCGTGGCTGGAACTCAGCAGCGGGGACTGGGAGGGGTGGAACCACTGGGGAAAGAAGGAAGACCAGTGCAAGGGGTGCAGGGAGAACAAAAGAAGGAGTCTGGTGGACAGTGGGTTTGGATGTAGACCATGGGCACATTTTCCAGGGTTGGTGACAGGCACGACTTCAGTCTCCTCACTGCAAGTGCTTAACAAACACTCCTTTATATCAATACTTTTTCCTTCCACGTGCCACCCTGAACCAGACCTTCACTGATCTTTTAGATTCTGTATTAGTAACACTTTTCTATAACCCTTGTTGAGCTTGCAAGGTGCATTATACATATTTTCTTGTGTATGACTCAAAGCAGCTCATTCAGGGAGCTCTTGTCATTGTTTCCCTGTTTCCTGTGAGGAATCTGGAGCTCATCAAGGTCAGTAACTTCCTGAAGTAACACAGTTTACCCATGACAGGATCTCAGTTAAAGTAGGATTCAGTCTCAAAAGCAATTACTCTTTTTTTAAAAATTGAATTTATTAGGGTGACATTGATTAATAGGATCATATAGGTTTCAAGTGTACATTTCTATGACACATCATTTGTATATCGCATTGTGGGCCCAACCACCCGAAGTCAGATCTCCTTTTGTCACTGTATATTTAGCCCTCTTTACCCTTTTCTACCTCTATCCCCCTCGCCCTGGTAACCACTTCACTTCTATTGACACTCAGTTTATATCCCACCTATGTGTAAAATCATATAGTTCATAGCTTTTTGTGATTTACTTACTTCACTCAGTATAATGTTCTCAAAGTCTATCCATGTTGCCATAAATGGCACTATGTCATCATTTCTTATGGCTGAGTAGTATTCCACTACTATGTGGAATATATGTACCACGTCTTCTTTTTTTTTTTTTTTAATTTTATTTATTCATTTTAGAGAGGAGAGAGAGGGGGAGACAGAGAGACAGAGAGACAGAGAGGAGAGAGAGACAGGGGAGAGGAGCTGGAAGCATCAACCTCCATATGTGCCTTGAACAGGCAAGCCCAGGGTTTCGAACCGGCGACCTCAGCATTTCCAGGTCGACGCTTTATCCACTGCGCCACCACAGGTCAGGCCACCACATCTTCTTTATCCAATCCTCCATCAAAGGTCACTTCAGTAGTTTCCTTGTCTTGGCCACTGCGCATAATGCTGCAGTGAACAGTGTGGTGCATATATCTTGGTGAATGAATGTTTTCAAGTTTTTCAGGTAAATACCTCGAAGTGGGATTGCTGGGTCATATAACTACTCTGAATTTGGGGGGGACCCTCCATACTGTTTTCCACAGTGGCTGTACCAGTTTGCATTCTCACCAGCAGTGAATATGGGTTCCTTTTTCTCCACAGCCTCTCCAACACATATTGTTACTTGTCTTTTTGATGATAGCTATTCTAACAGGTGGTACATCATTGTAGTTTGATTTGCAGTTCCCTAATAGCTAACGAAGTTGAACATCTTTGGCCGTTTGTATGTATTTTTGAGAGAAGTGTCTGTTCAGGTCCTCTGTCCATTTTTTAATTGAATTGTTTTTTGGTTTAATGTTGAGTTGTATGAGTTCTTGATATATTTTAAATAGTAACCCCTTGTCAGAACTGCTGTATGCAAATAGCATCTCCCATTTGGTTGGCTGCCTTTTTTGTTTTGTTGTCAGTTTCTTTTGCTGCGCAGAAGCTATTTAGGTTGATATAGCCCCATGCATTTATTTTTGTCTTTACTTCCCTTGTCTTTGGGGTCAAATTCATAAAATGTTCTCTACGGCCAAGGTTCATAAGCTTAGTGTATTTTTTTTCTAAGTAATTTATTGTTTCAGATCTTATATTTAGGTCTTTGATCGATTTGAAATTAATTTTTGTACATAGGGTTAATCACTTTTTTTTTAAATGAGAGGAGGGGAGATAGACAAACTCCTGCATGCTCCCCAACTGGGATCCACCTGACAACCCGTCTGGGGCCGATGCTCAAATCAACCAAGCTAAGCTCAGCACCCAGGGCTGACGCTCTAACCAGTTGAGCTACTGGTTGCAAGGGGGAAAGAGTGAGAGAAGGGGGAGGGGGGGAAGAGAAGATGGTCACTTCTCATGTGTACCCTGACCAGGGATCAAACCTGGGATGTCTGCATGGTGGGCCAATGGTCTATCCACTGAGCAAACCAGCCAGGGCCAGTAATCACTCTTAAACCATGATACAGTCTCCCTCACCGCCCCCACTGTCCTAGGGAATTTTCACGTCTCCCCCACCCCTCCAAGCCATCACTCGAGAACTGACCTACTTGCCATTGCTGGAAGTGTGCCACAGGCCTGTGGCTTCTCCCTATGCCCTAGGGAGTCTGAAGTCTGCCATCTAGTGGCCACTGTCTTCCTATTTCTCTTTAGCTTTTAGAAGGAAGGAAGGAAGGAAGGAAGGAAGGAAGGAAGGAAGGAAGGAAGGAAGGAAGGAGGGAGGGAGGGAGGGAGGGAGGGAGGGAGGGAGGGAGGGAGGGAGGGAGGGAGGGAAGGTAAGGGAGGGATGGAGGAAGGAAGGAGGGAGGGAGGGAGGGAGGGAGGGGGGAGGGAAGGAAGAAAGGAAAGGTAAGGGAGGGAGGGAGGGAGGGAGGGAAGAAGGAAGGAAGGGAGGGAGGGAAGGAGGGAGGGAGGGAGGGAGGAAGGAGCCTGACTAGGCGGTGCCACAGTGGATAGAGTGTGGGACTGGGACACATAGGACCCAGGTTCAAAACCCCAAGGTTGCTGGCTTGAGCGCAGGCTCACAGCTTGAGCATGGGGTTGCTGACTTTAGCGTGGGATCATAGACATGACCCCATGGTCACTGGCTTGAGCCCAAGGTCGCTGGCTTGAGCCCAAAGGTTGCTGGCTTGAGCAAGGGGTCACTCACTCTGCTGTAGCCCCCGAGTCAAGGCACATATGAGAAAGCAATCAATGAACAACTAAGGTGCCGCAACAAAGAATGATGCTTCTCATCTGTCTCCCTTCCTGTCTGTATGTCCCTCTCTCTGACTTTGTCTCTGACCAAAAAAAAAAAAAAAAAGAAAGAAAAAGAAGTTCCCACATATAAGACAGCCTGCATATTTAAAGCCCCACACCCTGTAAAAAGGAAACCTCTCAGACTTAGTGAAGGAGCCCAGTAACATAAACATAGGGTATTGCCAATAAATTCCCCAGCTTGGTCAACAAACATTTAAAAAATGCACATGCACACACTGTCATTCCACTGGAAAGTGAGCTCCTGGAGACAGGGATTTCTTTTTCTGTATTGGTCACTAATGAATCTCAAGAGCCTAGGACAGGGCATTTGTATAGCAGACATGCAACAAATATTTTTTGAATGTAGAATAAATGACCACCTAACGTTTACTGCCTCTTACGATATACCAGTCACTTGATGTGTCCACTTTCTCATTGAATCTTGATGACTTATGCTCATTGAAAGCTAGGCACTGTCAGAATGCTCATTTCTCTGATGTGGAAACTGAGGCACAGAGGGATAAGAAGCTTGCCAGGTTTGGGGAGAGCTGGCTTTGACTGAGGTTTTCTGACTTTAGAGAACATGGATGGAACTTTTGTGCATAGTGTCTCCTTGTAGATCTGTGTGCCAGGCTTTGTGTGTGGCATAGCCGCCTTTAGACAACTGCTAGAAGTACCTCCAAGGGCCCACCAACCACTCCCCTCTAATGTTTTCACTTTTTTCCCCGTAGTGCTGTGACAGAGACAATAATGGAGGGAATACAGGAAAGGCTGGCTGGCCAACAATGGGTCCCTGTCACTAGCTAGGTCAGTGGCTGTGTGACCTTGCAGTGTCCTCAAATCTCAGTTTTCTCAGTGGTCCAAGAAAGAGACTGAGTTAGGATCTCTGCCTTCCCTTCCAGCTCCAACATTCTACTGTTCCTGTGATTCCCAGGGAGCCAGATGTGAGTGGAAGAGAGAGGACCACTTGTTACTAGGCAACCAGCACCCACCTCACCCATGTTGCCATGGTGATGATAAAAGTTAGGTTGATGGGATTACCAGCTAATTACATATGAGAGCTCAAGGTCTGTCTCTTTCTTGCTTGTTCACTGGGTCTTACTTCCTCTTTCTCTTAGGAACTGTGGAGCAATCTCCCCCCAATCACCACCATCTGCAGTGTCCCCAAGGCAGCCCTAGTGCAATGGGCAGCAACTGGAAATAGAAAGCCTGGCTGAGTCTCTGAGTAGCTGTGTGTCATTGCACAGGTTGCTCAGCTTCTCTGGGCCTCCATTTCTTCATTTGGAAAATGAAAGTATTAGAATAATGCTCCCTAAGGCTCTTCCCTGCTCTCAAATCCTCTGATGCCTATGGAGTGTGTCAGGGGAGCCGACCATACTGTTACTAGGCAACCAGCAGGCACCCAGCCCAAGTTGCCTTGGTGACTGCATGCTGGAGGGGAGGGAAATAGCTGCTGCAGCTAATTGCTTAATTATTTATGAGTGCCTCAAGTCCTTTTTATTGTTTTTGTTGCTAGGGGCTGTGTGGTCACCCTCTCTTCCTCTCTCCTGCCACCCCAAGCCGTCTGAGTTACGTGTTACTCAATACATATTAGTCTGGATCTCAAGCTACCCAAGCTCTAGACCTGCTCTTTCATTTTCTAGAGTGTGGCCTCAGGTAAGTCACCTCACCTCTCTGGGCCTCAGTTTCCTCATTTGTAAAATGATAGGTTGGCTTAGATAATCTTCAAATTCCCTTTCTACCCTGAAATTCTAATTCCTGCTGTCCAGTTACAGAGGGGGATGACAAGGAGAATTTTCTCAATTTGTTATCTTCTAAGGATGACTCTGAAGAGTAATAACACATTTCAAACAGGAAGGAATGAATGTTATGCTCATTGTGCTATCCTTGCCTCTCACCTTAGTGACATCACCTGACCTTCTTTTAATCTAAAGCTCATTTAAATATGTTTTTGGATATCCTCTACTTCCAAAATAGATTTAAGGGGTTGTATAAGATGCATATGTGAAATTAGGTTATTACAATAAAGATAGCAATGAAATAATATAAAAATAGTGATACTTCTTCATTGGTTAATACTAATGTTGTTGTGATTGAGTATCAAATCTAGTATTGAGCATCCTGGAAGCCAAAGCAAAAAAGAGAGGGAGGTACATAATTGCTACTCAGTAAATAAAAATTGCCAGACTGTTCTTCTAACTTCTGAAAGTAATTATCAGTTGGTGCATACTGTCTTTTAGAAACTGCAGATAAAACTTGTAAATTAAGCCCCGTCTTGCTGAGGGTGTTTTTAAAGGACATTGGAAGAAGTGAAGTTGGACAGTTTGACTAGTGTTGACCGTCAGACAGCAAGCTCCCTTCCCAGCAATGCTCTAGGATTTTGTAAACATAAATGTTACTTAGTAAATATAAATTTGCAGAATCAACTATTATTTACAAACTAATAATATAGTAAAATATATCAAAATTTTAAATATAAGACAAATTTTATTTCTCCAAGCTTGTTCTGAAATAAACTTGTACAGATGAGGAAACACATCAAATACAAAATTGCTTATGGTAGCATTATTTATAAAAGAAAATGATTATACACCACAGAAATCTTGAGGACTAGTAAATATTACTGCTCTAGAATGGGTTACTTTGCTATTCTTAAAATAAAGCATCTATATGTTTTGATATGGAAAAAAATGTTCAAATATATAATGTTAAGTAAAATAAGGATTGCAGCAATGATATAAAATGCTTCTATTACTGTTATAAAAGATACAGGTGGGTATACAATTTATATGTTTAGATACATGCTTTTTGTGCATACTTGTGTTTTCTGGAAGGAAGCTGTTCCAAGTGGTTTCCTCTAAGCAGGAAGACTGATAGCCTTGGGATGAAGGAAGACTTCCTATTCATTTCCTTACTTTTACTACGTAGACCTGTTAGATTTTTTGGTTAGAGAGGCAGTAGAACCTGGCACTTAAAAGCCTTGACTGTTGTCTGAATACCTGTGTTCAAATCCTGGCTCTATCACGTACTGTGTGATTTTGTAGTTAATTTAACTTCTCCATTTTTCATCGATAAAATGGGCCAATAATAGTACCTTCATTATTGGATTGTTGTGAGGATTGGGTTAAGTATAAAGTGCTCAGGACAGCCTAAACAATACCGTATATGTATTTTCTTGAAAAAATAAAAGGCAAGGTTTTTAAAAATGCATTTAACCAAAGGACCGCCAGTATCTGAGAATTGGAAGGACTTTGTCACTGTTTCAAGCATCATATATTGTATAGAAATTACATTTGAAGCAAGGGTCAAAAAGCAATAGTCTTGTTTTCATTGTCATTTTATCGGGACTTGAATACTTGGGGAAGGCACCTACCCCGGGACTGGTAATAGGCATTTACGATTCTTGTAATGACCCTGAACCCATCTGAATTTGCAGCTCCTGTTCTGGTTCATCCCAGTGAATGCTCAAGCGAAGAGCACAATGCATGTTAGGCCAGGTGGAAAATCTATGAGGAGCTGAAACTGTTCAAGGCCAGGGAGGGCGGATCCAGAAATTCAGGGTTAAAGAGAGTATCCATGCCTATGTCCTAGCACCTCTCCTTTTGAGAGAGTGACAGAGACCTGTAAGGGGCTGTGCCAAGAGAATCCCTCAAGAATCTTCTAGCATAGGGACTTCCTCTTTATTCAGAGGTGCGGAAAGCAGAGGACTCTGTTCAGGACTGCCTGGTTTCCTCCTCCTTCCTTGCAGGTGCTTTGGGGCAAGCCTAGAGAACTTCCGCCGACTTTGGGAACTTCCCTTTGAATTTGGCCACACTTTGGGTCAGGCTTGGGACCATGGCTATGGCATATGGTGACCCTAGAGAGGGTGGGTTGGAGGCTCTAGTCCCTTCAAATCAGCGAAGTGGAAAATGTTGTCACCATGAGGAATGCAAGGCTGACCTGTTACAACGTCATGCCTGAGTCCGTGGTTCTTGGCCTTGGTACTCTGGCCCTTTCTATGGGCAGTTTTGGGCATCCCAGTCTCTATCTATCTGGCCAGAGGGGCCCATTGCATCTGTCTGTCACATCCATCTGTACCTCTATCTTCCCTTTCATCCCTCCACTCATAGTCCAACTATCTGCCAACTTGACCCACTAGGCCTCCTTCCCTTCCACCGTGGAGTCATTCCTCCGTCTTTCTGTAGCCCCCTCCATTCAACTGTCGACCTCCAGTTTGGCTGCAGAATTAGCCGCTTGACCGGTACTGTTCCCCTACCCTGATAGGCCGCGTCCACCTCGCAGGCCGCTGCTCTGCCCGGGTCCGTGCCCATTTCCGTGCCTAATTGGCCCCCACCTCGTTCGGTACTGGCCAGCTTCTGTTTGCCCCGCCGAACCGCGAGGCCGTGGGCGGGGCGTGGGCGGGGCGGCCGGCGTGGGGGCGGGGCCGGGCGCGTGAGCCGGCGGGGGGCGGGGCCAGGCGCGTGGGCCGGCAGGGTGACTCAGCCGCCGCCAGCCCCGCGGTCCGCTGGTCCGCTGCTGTGGCAGGCGGGGCGGGGAAAATGGCGAGTCCCCGGGCCGCTACCGATGCCGCCCCCGCGCTGCCGCCAGGTCTGCAGCAGCTGCCGGTCCTGCCGCCCGAGCCGGGCGGGATCCCGCTGCACTCGCCCTGGACCTTCTGGCTGGACAGGTGAGGGCCCCGCTGTGCGCGCCGGCCTGCGCCGTCGCTTTCTCTGCCGCCGGACCCCTCCGCCCGCTGAGGCCGGCGCAGAGCAGGATCGGAAGCCGCGGCGTGGGCCGGGCGAGCGGCTGCGAGAGAACAGGCGCAACCCCAGAAGTTTCGGCCGCACTTTCCTTTTCTGTTACTTTTAAAAGAATGACGGCGGGCGAGCTTCGGGCTGGGTGGTGGCTTGGGAGCTAGGGACACAACCTTGGCTGTGACGGCGCTGGGGAAAGCTGACCCGCCCCTGGCAGAGTGCGGTATCGGTACTGGACAGCACGCAGTGCCTGCACCCCGCGCCCAGCAAGACAGCCGCACCCCTCCTTGAGTTCTTTCTCCTCCCCTGGGCAGGCATTTTTTCTGAGCACTTACTGCGGAGCCACACACCTGCTGGGCGCTGGGAATTCAATGGGGAACAATACCTCACCTTGTCAGTAAAGTGGAGACTTTTTCTCAAGGGACAGCTCAAGTGCGCTGTTCTCAGAAATGCCTTTGACTACCATATCTAAATTGCGTACCCCATCCTGCAACAAGTCACCATTCCGCCCTCTTTGTTTTTCTTTATGGTGCTTAATGGTACCACAGTGTATTATTATGTATCTGTTTACTTTCAATCTGTCTCAGTCCCTCAACACTTCTCCTCTGTTAAGGGCCAAAAGCACAGACTTTGTTTTTGACACTTGCTCTATCTCAACACCTAGAATTGTGCCTGGCACACAGTAGGAGCACAGGAAATTTTTGATAAATTGATGAATACAAAGTCTTTTTTTAGTATCTGTTTTATAGTGGATGTCCAACGTAACACCCCAGGGTTGTCCCAAGAGCTTATGAAAGTTTTGATAGCACTGTATCTGCTATGGTTAAACTGTTAGGAGGAAATGTATGTGACAGTTTTCTATGAAATGTACTTACAGACACAAATGTGGTCTTAATAGGCTTTGTATAAAATGCTTCAAGACTTTTTAAAAGTGATATTCATCTTTTTAGGGAAGACAAGTTCATTGTTTCTTCCTGTTGGAATTAGCACCCATCTACACTGCTCACAAAAAATAGGAGATATTTTATCGCTTCGTATTCATTTTGAAATATCCTCTAATTTTTGTGGGCAGTATATAAGAATTCACACTTGGAGTCATTGTCTTTTCCCACCCAAAGAAGAAGTTGGAGATGGGGAAGATACAGCAAGTCTTATTTTCCAAAATATTTTCACTTTCATTCTGGGATGCTAAGAGAGCATTTTACTGTCAGAACAAGTGTGGTTTTGGCAAACTATCAAAATGAAATCATGGTGTTTTTGTTTTAAGGGGTGTGCGGTAACTGTGCTTGTTAACTGGTGTCTGTTTCCGAGGAGTTAAACCTCAACCTGTGGTCTAAATTTTGACTACTATTGAATGGTGGGAACAGTATCAGAGAGTTTCTTTTTAAACAGGTCAAAAATTAGTCTACCTAACAGGCAGCACTTTATAAATGGTCTAATATTAAGACTATATAACAACACACAACTTCTTAAGAATATTTGGTATCCTTTAAGGTAAGAACATGGTAACTTCAATGAAGACAAACTATAGCTTTCCTATTATACATTTGCACATTTTCATTCTCTGAAAGCCAGAAGTCAGGTGAAACACTATTATTGTAACAGTGTCCAACTCTTTAATAAAAATGACTCTATTAATTTAGAAATTATAACTAGTTCCAACATTGCACACATGAATTCATTTTCCTGATCAGTCATCCCATAGCTTTTATTGAACTTTCTCCACTTCTTTGGGAGCCCCATTACTTTTATGTAGGCTGCCCCTTCCTCTTTGGGGAATGAACACATTGAGTTCTAGAGGTTCATTTACAACTTTCTCCCCTAGAGAACAAGATTCTAGAGAGAGTGGTAAGGTTCTCAGCTAGTATCTGCCACCAGAGACGTCAGTTTTGAGCTCCACATCATCCAAAGGCCTCCCACTACTTAAAGCTCCCCTTTAGTATCTATCTCCTGGCCTGTCCTATCATTCAGCCTGCTGTGATGATGGACAAGTGAGCTAGCCTTCCTAAGCTTCACTTTCATTGTTTGTAGTAGGGGGATAATCATAGGACATATCTCATAGACTGTGACTGAGGATTAAAGGGGAGCCATGAATATGAAACACTGACACATAAATACTAAATAATGTTAACTTCTAACACTTATGTTTCATGCTCTCAAGTTACTAACCGCTTGCTCCCCCTCCCTTTTTTTTTTGTATTTTTCCGAAGTTGGAAATGGGGAGGCAGTCAGACAGATCCACCCGGCATGCCCACCAGGGGGCGATGCTCTGCCCATCTAGGGCGTCGCTCTGTTGCAACCAGAGCCATTCTAGCGCCTGAGGCAGAGGCCACAGAGCCATCCTCAGCACCCGGGCCAACTTTGCTCGAATGGAGCCTTGGCTGCGGGAGGGGAAGAGAGAGACAGAGAGGAAGGAGAGGGGGAGGGGTGGAGAAGCAGATGGGCGCTTCTCCTGTGTGCCCTGGCCGGGAATCGAACCCGGGACTCCTGCACACCAGGCCGACGCTCTACCACTGAGCCAACCGGCCAGGGCCTCCCCCTCCCTTTCGCACATCTCATCCACAGCCACCAGAGCAGCTTATCTGATGAATTCAGTGTGAATAAGCCAACAACCTCATTCATTCTCCTTGTGGTTGAATTAGACTCCTCAGTGGAGTTATTTGCATTTTTAGTAGTAAACTCCAATATGAAATTATTGGGGGTTTTGTTGTTGTTTTTAAATAGACTCTGGATTTAAGCACATGGGAGGTAATTTTGGTTGAGGGTATAGAATGAAGTTTCCTTCTGTTTTCTGGATACTTAAAGCCCTGCCCTGTCTTGATTCTTGGAGGTCACTCTTGTTTGTGTGTGTCTCTGCTTTGTTTTCATCACATGGTTACCCCATTTCCTGTGAGTTTTAGCCACAGGACTCAGTCTTCAGCCATCTTCTTGTCTCCATCCACATCCGTGACCTCATCCAGTCACAAGACCTTCCGTTCCATCTGTACACCGGTGATGCCCCAAACTCGACACTGCAAATGCAGCTTCTCCTGTGTCCCTGTGGATGTTTAATGCACATTCGACCTCAGTGTATTCTATACCATCTCAGTTATCTGTGACTCCTCCTCACCTTCCCCGTTTCTCCTCTCTCCTGTGCCTCTGCCATCCATTATCAACACATGCTATTGATTCTACCGTTAAAGTGTGTTGACCTGCATCCTAGACCTTGGCTTGCTGCACCTTTCTCACCTGGGTGAAAAACTGCTCTCCCTGCTTCTGCCCGTGCCTTTATATCCCATTCCCATCACAGCAGCCAGAGTGGTCTCTTTAAAACCCAAGTTAAAGCATGTCACTTTTCTGCTCTCTGTTTTACACAGAGCAAAAGCCAAAGTGATTATAACAGCTCTGTCCCAGCTCCTAGACTCTGCAGCATTTCTGCCCCCACCCAGGACAGCTTCCTCCCTCTGTCTGCTTGTTGCTAACCCTTTTGCCCACACCCTTCTAGCTCACTGGCCCCCTTGTTCTTTCTCCATCATCCTCAGCATGGTCCTTTGCCTGAAATGCTCTTCCTTCCATCATCTGCTAAGCACCTCTGCTTTTTCTTTTCTTTTTCTGGCTTCTTCTCAAATGTTATCTTCTCAGGGAGATTGTCCCTGAGCACTGATATAAAATGGCATGCACATTCAGACACACACTCCCCATCATATGGCAAACCTGCTTTATTTTCTCAATAGGACTAGCCCCATTTGCCAGTCTTCCCTCGCTAGAATGCAAGCTTCACAGGGTTCTTTATCCATTGCTCTATCCCAGCTCCTAGATCAGGGCCTAGCACAAGTTGGCCTACACTGAAGGGCATTATTGAATTCTATCCATAGAGACTTGCCTTCTGCCGTGGTGGATTTGTACTACTTTGATTATCATTTGCAAATCTGCATCTCTAGCCTTGACCTCTCTCCTGATTTCTGGACACATACTACCTACCATGTGCTGTGTAGCAATACTACCATCCTACACATTTTTCAAAGTTGGAATTTCCATTTGTCCCTTGAATCCTCTTCTCTCTCAAACACCCTCCTTCATCCAGTTCTGTACTGCGACTGTTGGTTCACTGGTGGAAAGCTTGTTCCAAGCCTCAGCCGACCCTCCTCCCCATGTCCCTCTCTACAGACCCAGTTCGCTCTAGCCCCAGGTCCTCACTAGCTACCTGACTCCAGTTTCCCCTTATCCAGGTACCTCCCCGACCTGGGTTGGCAGGGTCAGCCCCCTAAACGACACTGGATCTTGTCATCCCAGGGTTCCCTGCCCCCTCTGCTTCTGCAACGGGTTTTGACTCTGTCTCTCACCACCTACAGGTGCCTCTGCTTGTGGGGTTGCATGTGCCAGATGGGTGAAATTTTGGATCTTCACCCCGACTTTACTAGCACAGCTCAGATTGTTTTTGTTGTGTTGGTTTGCTTTTACAAATGGGTCACTTTAATTTGGAAATAACATTCTTCAGCTTTAAAAGAAGTGAAAACTATAAACTTAGAGATAATGGTACAGATTTCCATATTTCTGTGTTTAATATGAAATCTACTTCCTTCTAAGCCTCATGGCTTACCTATCCCCAACAACAAAGTACCACAGCCTGTCCATTCTTTCTGGTAACAGCAGATTACTGGTTCTTTTCCTGGATAAAGTATGGACTTGCCAGCCTCTGAGATTATTCTCACAATGTTTCTTCTGCTTGGGATGCCCTTCTCCCCTCTGTCTGCCTGAAAAGCTGCCATCGTACAAGGCCTTACTAAGATCAGAGTCTGGAGCTGTCCTTCAGTAGCCCCTTGTCCCAGCAGGTTAAGCACACAACCTTGTGTTTCCACAGCACTTTTTATAGCACTTTTTGATTTAAGGGTCATTGATGCCTTTTCTGTCCCTCCTTGATCATGAGGCTCTAACTGCTCCTTGTCTGACTCCTAGAAGTGCAATTCAATGTACATAGTAGATGCTTAGTGAGCGTTTGTGTTCTTGTGTTTTATGTTTTAGTAATGAAGGTGGATCATTGCGGCCATCTCCCACCAGCCCCACCCCATCAGAATTTATCCGCACCCTGCCATTTTTCTTCAGGTGTAGTCCCTTACCACTTACCTTCAATCACCTGGCTGTGCTTGTTAAAATTCAGGCTTACCATCTTGCTCAGACTTAGTGAGACCTGTGGGTAGAATGTGCATTTCCAACAAATGCCTTAGGCCTCAAAACTTGAGAATGACTGCTCTGTTTATTGATTGAGTTAATTGAGCATATTAGTTGCTAATCACTGTTCTGGGTGCTGAGAATGCAAAAATGACGACAGCATTGGACCTGGGCCTCCCAGGAAGGTTGTCTCAAATGCTGTACGCTTCAACAGCACCAGTAATGAGCTCAGCAAGGTACTGAGTTCCAGCGGGCCCCACCATTCAGGGTGCCATGCTCTCAAATGCATTCCACAGTGTACTCCATAATAACAAAACTCATCTGTGGAGGTAGGCCAGGCTTCACAAAGAAGATCCCCAAATCATCCTTGTTTATAGAATGACCCGTGGGGACCAGGAGAGGGCAGGAGGCTGCATGAAAGGCCGTAGCTGAGAGGTAGAGAGTGGCTGACATCTCAGCTATTCCCGTGACCCCCCCCCCCCATTCTTGCCTTTCTGAACCAACAATCTCTGTTAAAGTCCTAGGATTTTATTTCCTGTAAGGGGCACAGGTCTCTGGATTGATCAAACAGGGAAGGGCCTTGAGTGAGGGCTCACGGCCTGTCCAACTCGGGGTCAGTGGTTGCTTTCTGCTGATAGGAGGCCTGTGGCTCCTAAACATCCTCACTCAGAAAGGTTAGTACTAGTTCTAACCCAGGATTAACTAGTTCTAACCCAGGATTAACTAGTTCTAACCCGGGATTAACTGTTCCAAAATAGACTTCCTCCTTTCAATGTTCGAGATGCCTTTTCCTTGTTTCTAAACCTCAGACAGCTAGCAAGACTTTAGTGATCTGCCACGATGACAGGTCAAAACCTGGCCTTGCTCAGTTCTGTTGTCAGCTCTGACATAGCCATGCCTCTCTTTCAGCCAACCTCCATGTGCTGAAGGATTAACTGTGTATCAGGATCAAACCAGTACCAGTTGCTACTGTTAAGGAGCTTGTAGGCTAGGAGTTACAATAGATGGAAGCAGGACAAAACCAACATCTAGTTAAAATGCAAAAATAAACCATTTAGATTATATAGTTTCCATGGATATATTATTAAATGTTAATGATAGGCCCTGAATCATTTTTGTCTGTGACTCTTTCTCAAACAGCAAGCTGCTGTCACCACAAGCCGCAGATCTATCTAAAAGTGATTGAAATGAATCTGTCTAGAAGTGATTTAAAGGAGTGAGTGATCTATAAGGGACATCATTCATCATGAATGAGCCTGAGCAGATTTTTCCCTCCGACAGCTAAGCTTGATGGCAAATTCAACCGGAAGACTGGCTTTTAGGAGACATATTCCTGGCTTAGTAGTTCCCCTAGCACTGTTCTCTTTACTGAAATGAGATGACTTCTCAAATTAGGTGGAGTATCGTCATCGTTCATTCTTTCATCAGCCATTTTGTATGCATGTATACTGGCCATCTGTCTCCGTTCGCTGAAAATACTGTACCATGTAAAGTTTTAAACATCCTTTTCTACCTTAACCTGTTAATTTTAACTTCCATGTACTTCAGGGTGCTAGGTAGTTACTAGACTGGGTACTGGGCATAACTATCCACAAAATCCTCACAGTATTTAAGTAGAACATATCAGCAACATTTATAAATGAAAACAGTGAGGGCCAGAGAAGTCACTTAATTGAAGTCACACAGCTAATACAGATCAGAAACAGGATTTGAATTAAGTACTGTGTGACCCCCAAGTCCTGGGGTCCCAACTGCGCTGAACACTCACTGCATCCCGTGGACAATGAGGGGACACAGCTCTCCCATATTTCATATCTGAAAGACAGGAGCTGGACAGGATGTGCGAGGCAGTCTGGGCCTGCCACTTAATTTCACAAAGAAGGAAACCAAGGACCAGTGTCATCGAAGATAATTAAGCCAAGGACTTCCACTTTCAAAATTTGTAGGGAGAGAGGAGAGCCCTGTCTAAAAACCGTATTTATAGAATCATCCTTTACTTTTATGATAACACTGTCTCAATCTCTCTGACTAATGAAAAAATGCATGTGTTAGAATAGTGATGTTTACCTTTTTCATACGATGGTATCTATAATTCATGAGCTATTACTTCCTGAGATGTTAGCATTTTTTATGGTGCCTTGACTTAGATGACATAGGCATATCTCAAACTTTAATGTATATGTGGCATAATGCAGGCTGGATTTGGTGAAACGTTTTCAGCTTCTTTCCATTGTAAGAAGCATCTCCACACATTCAGTTCAGTGGTTAAGTGGTGCTGTGGCCCACTAAGAGCTAGCCAGGTCATGATTAAGGTAATTTCCTTAAGAATTTACAAAAGCCTCTGTCCCGATGAGCTTTGTTCACGAGTTGAGCCTGCACCCTAAGGATGGGTATAGTGGGGAAGGCATGTTTGGACTGCGAAGTCTGAAGTGAAGATTGTAGGCTGTAGGAGAGTTGAGACTATATTTGGTTCAGAGTGTGTTTGTGGCACCAGGCAGAGGATGGGTCATGCGGTAAATGACCAGTTTAGTCTAGTGACTAAGAGCACCATTGGCAGGCAACTCTTGGTTCAAGTCACAGTTCTGCCACTAGCCAGCTGTGTCTCTAGGCAAGTCCTGCCTCAAACTTAGTTTGCTTATGTGTAGAGTAGAGTTGCAACCATTATTTACCTTATGGGGTTTAATGAGGATGAAATGCATGCATGTAGCACACAATATGTACTCTCCTCAGTTATTGGAGGCTCAGTAAATTTTCTTTTTTTGTGTGACAGAGCATGACAGATAGGGACAGACAGGAAGGGAGAGAGATGTGAAACATCAGTTCTTCATTGTGGCACCTTAGTTGTTCATTGACCGCTTTCTCATATGTTTCTTGACCAAGGAGCTACAGCAGAACGAGTGACCCCTTGCTCAAGCCAGTGACCTTGGGCTCAAGCCAGCCACCATGGGGTCATGTCTATGATCCCACGCTCAAGCTGGCAACCCCGCACTCAGGCTGGTGAGCCCGGGCTCAAGCCAACGACCTTGGGGTTTCGAACCTGGGTCCTCTGCATCCCAGTCTAATGCTCTATCCACTGCACCCCTTTCTGAAAGGCTCTGTAAATATTTCTTAACTAAGGGTAGTGATGAGATTCAAATATACTGCTCACAAAAATTAGGGGATATTTTATTGCTTTATATTAATTTTGAAATATCCCCTAATTTTTGTGAGCAGTAATTCAACAACCAGTTCTCTTCCTTAATGACCATTTTAAGTATAAAAAAGATATACCGAAAGGTAGTATATTATTTCATGCATTTAATACTTAAATAAGAATAATAAAAGAGGCACACAAAACTAGATTGTTATGAGTTTTAAAATATTAATGAAAAAATACTGTATTAAATAATACCTAACAAAAAACAATAAAACTTATTTAAGATACTTCTACATTGCTTCTTAATTGGCATCCTCACTTGCAATTTTTTTCACCTGTGGACAGAATAAACATTATTACAAGGTGCTTAGAATATGCTATTGTACAGATGAACGTTAAAAAAGAGTAAAGAATGTAAATTTGTGATTTCTACATTGGGCAGCTGCCCAGGCACCCACCTTAGAGAGAACTCTGATCACAAGTGCCATTTTAACAACTGGTTTGCTGAACTCAACAAAAAATTAGGTATTGGTTCTGCCGAACTAGTGCGAACCAGCTGAATCCCACCACCGACTAAGGGGGAGGATCAAATGTTTTCAAGCATTTCAGACTGAAGTTGAGGTAAAAGAGTTTTGTCTTGTGGAGATTCTCAGGAACTTGCTTTAATGAGTAGATAAAGAAGAGTTATAAATAACATATTCAATTTTGCATGTAAATGGGGCTTAGATGGCTTAAAACCATTCAAGTAGAACAGTTGGTTCAACCTTATTGGACTTTCTGCCTCCTCCTAGCTACACAAATGGAAAGGAATTTTAACCAGTTTTACATAGAGAATCTTAAGAGGCTTTTCCTATTATTCCACTATTAAGTTGAAGATACACAGGAGTAATATAAAGCTGGAGTGGGAAGTTTTGATCTTAAGTAAACACTAAGCCCTGCCCTGACATCTTTCTGCTAATCATCTACAATACTTGGCAGACCTAGAAGGATCCTTCTCACTTCTGCCTTAAGCATCATGGCTCTGGCTTAGTTATATCATGTGGAGGCAGCCCTTGCTCTAGCTATGGCCTGAAGCCCAGAGAGACTGGCACTTGATGGGCTTGCTTTTGTGAGGCCAAATATAGCAGCTTCTCAGCTGTGTGTGTAACTCTCACAGACTTCTTGGAATTTTTACTCTTTTTCTTACAGGTGAGAAAAATGTGCTTGGTGTCTCATTTCTGATTACTTTCTCATCTGCTCCTTCTTGTGCCAATGATGGTGGTGACAATGACATCAGCAACAATTGCTTATTAGAGATCAGGAGCTGTGGCAATGCTTCCTACAGCATTAGCTCAGTAGTCGAAGTCGCAAAGCATTGTGCTCAAAGAGAAGGTGAGGGGCAGAAGATTCAGGCTTGTCACACAACTGGGTGATGGCAGAAATGGAACTTGAACTCAGATCTTTGATTCCAAAGACCATCTTTTTACCCCTTCTGCTTTCCTGTCTTTCTGCTATAGCCCATCTGGGGCTTTTGCTTGGTAAATTATTTTCCTCTCATGGCCAGCCCCAGAAAACAACCTGAAGATGTGTTCTTCCTGCATTGTGTTCCTTGTATCATATTTTGGATATCATTTGGATATCATTGTTACCAGGGTTTCTGTTGGCATCTAACCCTGTCCTGCATTGCAGCTTCTTTCTCAGTGGCTAGATGGAGGATGGTAACAGAGAGCATGATAGGCAAGTGCAGAGGGCAGGCACATGAAGGGGGAGCTGGTAGTCTAAGGAAGGGTGAGAGAAGGACTTGTCAGGAGCTGTCCTTTGTGACATCCCAGGCTGATATTGACTGGTTTTTACTGATAGGCATCCCTGTCCATGAGGAGATCATGGGCATCAGAGCCAGACAGAGCAGAGAAAGAACCCAGATCTGCTACTTAGAGACCGGCTCACTAACCTTCAGTTTCCTAATCTGTAAAGTGGGGATAATGATGCCTACTTGGCAGAATTGCTATGAGAGCTCACAATAACATATGTAAAACCCTTTCAAATAATACATGCTCAATAAAATGAAGCCATTATTACAGTGAAATCACTAAATCAGAGGGAAAGCTCCCGATGGAACTGTTCAAACTCCCTAACTTGTTCTGTCCCATGCTGCGTTCTCAGCTCCAGCTGTATGCTGTGGGAGGGTGTTGTAGAATTCAGAGAATGTGAAAATAGGTCCTCATTGCTTGGTTCTGTGATTTTCCACAGCTCAGGCTATATCTCCTGCTAGGAATAGACAGAGTCAGTGTGTTCTTGGCTTTCTCAGAAGAGTATCTAAGCATTGTTTCTTTACCTTGGGAGTCTAGAGATTCAGAGAGTAGGGGTGCCAGTTCTAAACTCTGCTGGGACGAGGGCTTTGTCTCGACTCCCATCAGCTAAAAGAGGTGTGCAATGAATTTTGGTGATTAAATAAATTATGAATCCTCGGGAACTATTGTGACATGCCTGTGGCAGGGTTTCTCAGCATTGATTCTATCGACAGTTTGGACTAGATTATTCTCTGTTGAGGGCTGTCATGTTCACAGTGGGTGGTTCAGCAGCAGCCCTGCTTCCATCCACTGGATGCCAATAGCATCCCATTCATTCATGACAACCCAAAATGTCTCTGGATATTGCCAAATGTCCCTTCAGGGCCATACCACCCAAAAGATGAGCATCTTTGGCCAGCAGAGAGAAGATGTAGTTAGGGCTCGCTTGGGCGATTTAGGTTTGTGACATGAAAGAAGTAAAAAGACTTTCAAAAAAAGAGGAAAATATACTATACATGTGATACCAGTAAAAATGTTTCTTTTTTGGAATTCTACTACAGACATTTACCTTCTGGTTGCTACAACTATCTGATAGCTCAACAGGGAGGAGAAGGTATGGCTGTCAGCTGCCTGCACTGCTGCTTTAGGAAACATGAACAGTAGGACGACACAGCTTCTGGGGCAGCATTGAACCAGCAGGTCTAGCACACACTGCTCTGTTCAGAAGGCAGATCATTTAACAACTTCAGCTTGTTTGCCCCTTTTAAAATTGATTCTGTGGATTTGGCCCAGTTTTGTTTGTTGTAGATGTCCAAGGTTCAAACATGAGGCTTTGCTGTATTGGCATTTTTCACTGACCATCAGAACCAGATTTGGTTCACAGAATAATGCCATGCCTTGCCCTGACCAAGCCAAATATTTACTATGATCAGAAGTTTTGACAACTCCATTTTGTTACTATGAAAACTGAATATTCATAAAACTGTGCAGCAGCCGGAAGGAGCCTTTCTGATCACAGAATCCAACCTCCTCCAGTAGGAAATTTGAAAAATGAACTGCTGTGGAACCTGACCCACTTCCTTTCAAATACTTACTACACATTGGTGTTGTACAATGTTAATCAGAGTAGAACTGTTGTTGAGCATGATCCTGTGAGTTCAGTGAGTATCTTCCCTACTCTGATCGTTGGAAAGACTCTTCTTACAAAGTTACATGAACACAATATAGTATTAAAAATATGGTTCAGCCTGACCAGGCGGTGGCGCAGTGGATAGAGCATCGGACTGGAATGCCGAGGACCCAGGTTCGAGACCCCGAGGTCGCCAGCTTGAGTGCGGGCTCATCTGGTTTGAGCAAAAAGCTCACCAGCTTGGACCCAGGGTCACTGGCTCAAGCAAGGGGTTACTCGGTCTGCTGAAGGCCCACAGTCAAGGCACATATGAGAAAGCAATTAATGAACAACTAAGGTGTCGCAATGCTGGACGAAAAACTAATGATTGATGCTTCTCATCTCTCCGTTCCTGTCTGTCTGTCCCTGTCTATCCCTCTCTCTGACTCTCTCTCTGTCTCTGTAAAAAATAAAAAAATATGGTTCAGCAAAAACTGTGGTCTGCATGAGAACACTCCAAGAGTCAGTTGCAAAATCCCATTGAAAATGAAAGTATGGCTTGACTGGACCATTCAGCAGTTAGGGGTAAAGAGCAGAAAATATCAGACACATCACCTGTATTCTGATATGGTAACCTTGCCTTGGGCAAGGTACCAAACCTTTCTGAGTTCTGGCTTGCTCACCTATGCAATAGTGACCACACAAGAAATAATACTGACAGCTACATAAGTAGGTTTGCCAGGACTCAATGCTGTCATGGAGGTGAATGCAAGAATTCATTCCATTCACACTGGCTGCTGACATAGTTTCCGTAAACCCTAACTAGTGCTGCCTAGTTCCTGCTTTATTCTGGAGGCCTGTTTGGACTCTTTAAATTTGTTCAAAAAAATGAAACAGAGGGGACCTAAATGACTGTGTAATGATCTCTTCCTCTAGAAAGTGAGTAAAAGACGGGAGGCATTTAAAAAGTTCATCAGTGAACCTTCTTCTAGGTTAAATGGTAGTGTCTTCACATAGTACCTGTTAAGTTGACATAATGCTATATGAAGTGAACATTCAAATTATTCTCATTCTATACCATCATAAATTAAAGTATGACTAAAAATTAGTAAAATTTTGAAATACACAGTTTTACCTTGGCTGGTTGGCTCAGTGGTAGAGCATCAGCCCAGCATGTGGGAGTCCTGGGTTTGATTCCCGGCCAGGGCACACAGGAGAAGCACCCATCTGCTTCTCCACCCTTCCCCCTCTCCTTTCTCTCTGTCTCTCTCTTCCCTTCCCTCAGCCAGTGCTCCATGGGAGCAAGGTTGGCCCGGACGCGGGGGATGGCTCAATGGCCTCTGCCTCCCTGTCAGGCACATGCAGGAGTTGGTCTGCCTGCCTGCCGCCCCCTTATCCCCCCCCCCCCCGCACTTCTCACTTCAGAAAAATACAAAAAAAGAAAGAAAAAAAAAGAAATACACAGTTTTAGAATGAAAAAATACAAAGTCCATGTACTACTCCCTTTGGACCCCAACACCCCACTCTTCAACCATAGGTGGAGCCCTGTATACATTCTCACACGTGATTCGTGTGAGCCAGGATATCTGTGCTGGGCATAGTCATTTGGGAGGTCAACTCAACTTTTCAAAAGAGGAAATCAGTATTGAAATAAATGCCAGTGAATATCTTTTTAGAAAAAGTTCAAGTACCTCTTAAATAGTTTTTCCCACGTTTTCATAATTTTAGCCCAGAACGACATAAAAGCCTGCATTAAACAGCAAATCACTATTTATCCAAGTCAGCATTTTAGCAGCCCAAGCCCAGGTAGTGGGACAGATGGATGAATCAGTCACAGGCAGGCAGTTTGAGAACCAGGTGCTGAACAAGTACCTGAACTCTTAACCACACTCTTCAGAATAGTTATTTGAGGCTTCAAGTCTGGCAACAAAATGCAGTCAGGGTGGTGGTTGTGGATTTCTTTTTTAAAGCACCCACGCCCAGCTTATTTATAAACAACTTAGAAATGAATTGTAAATCCAGTGCTTTAGGTCTATTTATTTATCAGAGTGTGCCCGCTCAATAGGAGTCCCTTGTTTGCCCTCAGACTAGTCCATAACTGTGCTTACTTAGTGGCCCTTCAGGCTAGGGAGCTGATTTCAGAAATGTCTTTGGTATTCATGTTTGATATCCAGGGAGCGTTCACTGGTCCATTGTTCTGGGAGTGTCATGTTTAGAGCCCTGCCATTTATGTATCGTGTCACCCCCATCCCCCAAAAGCAGACACCTGGGTGTGGCCCTTTGCTTTGCCATCCCCTCTACCTCTGAGCTTTATTAGTTTTGTGCACATCTCCAGTTTGCAGTGGTTTAATGACTATCCAAGGAATCTGACATCTTGATGTTCTACAGGGACTGTCTCTCTGAGGGTCAGTGACTGGCAAAGAGTGTCCCTTCTATGGATTCCATATCTTAGTGCAGTGGTTCTCAAAGTGTGTGCCAGGGCACACTGGTGCGCCCTAGAAGATTTCCAGGTGCGCCCTATGGTATTCCAGAGAAATATGTGCCTATTGGGGACCATAAAACCAATATGATTTTTGGAGTTTAGATTTTGGGGGGACAGAGGTGTGGGGAATTGGCTATAAGCTGACAGTCTGCCCAACCCCCCACCTCACTTGCCTGATTAGGTTGCAAAAGGCTGTTAAGCTGTGGTGCTGGATTGTTTACACTACCCTCCATGTTCCCTGGAAAGACTAGAGGCAAGTTTCTTCTATCCTTTGTTTGATATAAAGTTAAGATTTGCTAATGGCCTCACTTTGCCGTATAAATAAAGCAAGATGCAGTTTTGGGGCACGATTTATTCTTGCCAGCAGCAATTACAAGGCCCTCCCGACCCCATATTTTCTTAATTCTGCACCGTTCCTTCTTGGGACGTGGAATCACTAGCTGCGCTGGTTTGTGGCATGTGCCCAGATATAAAAATAAATATAGTTACTCTATTATACCACTTCATTACGGAAATACTGCTCTTTTTGTTAACACATCATTATTGAGGAGCCACTGTGCCACCACACCTGCAGCTGTTGTAAAATACCAAAAGCTACAGAATCAATATTCATATTTTAAGAGGCTTGAAGAACATTTTATTAATTTGGGTTAAAGTGTGCAGAAAAATTGTGAGAAATAGTCTCTGTACTGTGTGATTGGCATAAAACCAGGATGGCCCTTGGCATTGTATTGTAAATGCAAAGGGGAGGAAAACATGGATCCCCAGACATTCCACCACACCTGTGGGGAAAGGGGTGAATGGCTAGCCAGGTACAGGAAGAGAAAAGCCAAAATAAACCTTTTCTTATAGCAATGAGCCATTTGCGGGCATTTGTCCCCACAGAAACTACCTCTCCTATGTAAATGCGTGTGGTTAACACATGTGACTCTGGACAGAGAGATGGCGGATAAACACTAGATAATATAGGAAGGCCTTTTAGTATGTAAAGAGACATCTTTCTACCATTGTGTTGGCTTGTAAATTTTGTTTTCTCCAAAATGATGTATGGCTTGCAAATTGAACATGGTCCTATCATGTTAAAGGACATATGACTAACCAATAGTGGTAAAGGGCTCCTAATTGCAATTTTTTTACTTCTGTACTTCCCACTTGCAAAACTATAAAAACTAGGTAGAACAAAGGGCCGGCGCGCTCTCCCTCAAATTTCTTTCAGAGTTGCCGCCGCTTGGCCAAGCTAAGACAATAAAGCTTTGATGTGTAATGGATGGACTTTGTTCGTGTCTTCCATGTTTCAGGTCCCTCCAGATTAGGTTTAACATTTGGGGGCTTGTCCGGGATTTTAGAGATTAGAACTTGGCCTGCTTGATCTTTATGCAGGGCTACTATGATAGGAACAAAAAGATAGAAGCTAAACAGAACTCTCTCGAAAGGGTTTGAGAACGGCCGTTTATGAGATTCTGTTTAGCCACATCCAAACAGGCGTTCCCTTCGCTCTCATTTCAGGCATAGAACAGTAAAGAAATAAAATGAGTTTAGAGAAAGAGAATAACTGGAAAAAGCTGTAATTTTCCCAAACTCTTAAGTATTTCTATTTACTAAAGAAAATCAGATGATAATAACTTTAAAAAGCATTTGTCTTCTAATTATTCATAAATTCTAATAGCTGCTACAACCAGCAGCCGAAATCCCTCCATTTCAACCCCCGCTGAAAGGCAGGTATAGCTTATCTGGGAGGGGAATATTTTCCTGCTCCTCTCCTGGGGCTGTGGCTCCTAGGCAGAACCCAGCCTCGCTCGCACAAAGTTCAGCCTGCCGTAGAGTCGCCAACCCCGCGGCCACAGGGATTTGGGGACCTGGGCCTTGGAGGTGCTTCCTCTGCTGCTGCACCTCGAGCTCGTAGGAGCTGCACATTCCAGCAAAGGAGGCTGCGCTGTGCACCTGGCCTGTGCCACCCGTGAGACACGTCCCATCTGCTGCCTGTGTGCCCCTGCGGGACACGCTTTCTTCGCCGCCCACGCGAGTGACCGCCTGCACATCCATAAGGGGACCATGGCCGGGCCGCACTGGCGGCCGCTCAGACTCAAGGCAGTGGCTGCCACGGCTTCTCATGCTTGCGCTACCGGAAACTTGGTGGCGTCTGAAGCCTTGTATTTGGGGCACGCCTTCCCTGCTGCACCCCTTTTGTATGTGGATTCTGAGCACTGGCCAGAGCTCTCTCCCGCCCCATGTGTGTCTTTTTCGCCCTGCTGACCTGGGAAGCCACCGTTTCTGCCTCCGCCGTCACCTGCTCGCTTCACCTCTGAGGCACGAGGCAGGGCAAGCCGTGAGGCCAGCAGG